>NW_021320138.1:1773761-1844782 GCF_001605985.2 Dendrobium catenatum | reverse complement strand
ACCTCTAGGGCTTGGGAGAAAGCTTCTCTTCTCGAATTGAGAGCATTGTATCCGTGCAAACTTGTAAGTCTTTTGATATTCAAGTTATTGAAGTGTTTGTGAGTGTTTTCATCCAAGAAATTTCGCATTTTTCCACCATTTTTGGGCTGTTTTTGCTGGATTCCGAAAATTACAAACTAAGCTCCATCACATTGCAGGCCTCACTACCATCTTATAGAATTTTCCCTTAAGTTTGAGGGGTACATTTCTATCACATAACAAGCCCGATGCATTCCTCCACTTCAACCATCCAACTTGAATTTTGCTGATAATATCCCCATCTATTTCACCATCACTCTGAACAATAGATCCAAGATATCTAAAACGTGTACTCTTATTAATGACTTGATCGCCCAAAGTCACAATCCCCTCACTAGGTCTATTACTACTAAAATTACACTCCATATATTCCGTTTTAGATCTACTCAAGCGAAAACCTTTAGACTCTAGACCTCCATAATTCAAGTTTACCTTCAACTCCCCCTCTAGTCTTATCAACAAGAAGAATATCATCAGCAAAAAGCATACACCAAGGTACATCCTCTTGCAAATGTCTAGTGAGAACATCAATGACTAAAGCAAAAAGATATGGGCTTAAGGCTGATCCTTGATGTAACCCAACCGAAATAGGGAAATACTAGGTCAATCCACCTTGTGTTTGAACACAAGTAATAGCTCTTGGAGAAAAAGATATACCCTACTGCTATAAATGATTTATTAATTGTTACATTTTTCTATTTAGATAAAAACTCCAACAGGTCGCTGAGTTAATACCTAGTTATGTTTGCTACTCTTTTAGAGTTAATTTGTATGCCGTGCACCATTGTTTAATAATCCAAAAATTACATAAAAACCTTAATGCTGTAAAAAATGTGCATTGCCAGGATGGCATGATCTGCTTTAGTCCTTTTGTCACGAAAATTTTAAACAATTCTTTGACACTTCTTAAAGGCAAATATTTGAACTACATTAGATGTGAGTTTTTTTTTTTATTATTATGACAATATCGGTTGACCTATACATGTTAAGTTCAATATTTTAAGAGCTTCCCTTTGTTAAATGTGTCTATGTTGCCACTCTGGATGTTTTTTGTACCTCTTGCACTTTGGACCTGCAATAGTAAGAGTGCCTTGCAGATAAATTTGGAAATTTGTTGTTGAAGCTCGTAAAAGGGAATTGTGACTTTTCATCTCAATACAAATTACAAAGAAGCAAATGCCAAACATCTGTGTTTGATTATTATGTTAAGCAAACTAACACGAAAATTCTAGTTTTATGAGTTTTGTCTCATGCAACTTTTTATCACATTATTATCATATTCCATTTTGCTTTTACCTATAACTCACTCAGAAATCTTGACTTTTTATTTTAATTTTTTCTTTGCAAGCATTTATGTATACCAGAAGTGATAGGTAGAGTATGCCTTCTGTTCAAATTGACCGGAGTATAACGATAAGGTTGAATACATAAACCCCTTCCAAAATCCTTCATTGGGAGGAGCCTCATAATTCATCACAGAAATGCTAATCCGTGGCTGTTTTGTTGTACCAATCACGTTAATCATCTTAAATCTCCATTTTCCAAGAAAAAATGATCCATTGCCCATGGTAGAAAAATTTGTAGGCAACTTTAAATAGTTAATGGAAATATTGATAGAAACTCTGAAATGAAGATTATAGCATGGTTTAATGGTGAATAATGACAGAACGTATTTTCACATAGCTTTATGTTTCATTTTATAATAGAATGTAGCAGGATAACAGGGAAATTTATACATGACTAAGATTGCAATGGAAGTGGTCGTCTTGTGTGCGAAGTTTAGGATGCAAGTTGATGAAATTTTCGCATTATGTTTCTTAGTCACTTTGAATTTCTATTGTCCAACTTAGATTATATGGATTAAATTAAATTCATCGGAGGAAACTTTAAAAACCTGCAGGATGTTTGCATGCCAGTGATGGATGGTCTGCAAGCTACAAAACATATACGGTCTTTTGAAGAACATGGATACTGGGATCCAAGTGTAACTTGTTCAGATTCCCCAACAATGCCTTCAGGCACAAAGAAGTGCAAGAAGAGAACAACGATCATTGCAGTAAGTTCTTGATTGCAGGATAAATTAAATTTTATGACCTTCTCTCACTTATTTTTGATGTGCTATTCATGGTTTGTTTTAATATTATCAATTTACTAGGATTAGAAAAAGTTTTTAAGGAATTTTCTTGTCACGCATAACGATCTCTTCCATTCATGTTTGCAACTATTTCATTGATATCTGGCACGCTAAGTGGAACCAGACCAGTCATGCAAGGCCATTTTTTATGGCTATATCTTAGAATTCTGATTGCAACTTAACAAGCTTTGATATCCTTTTTCTTGTGGCTCATAGTGAAGTTACTCCATCCTCGCTGCAAGTTGTATTATTTAAAATTTTATTTGTTATTCTCTCACTCATTGCTCAACCTACAGACATTATAAGTTCTAACTAGGTATACGAAGACCTGTGTATGCTTTTGTTGGCATGTTGGGATAAAAGACCCTCTAGCCGTGGTGTCTTATGATGCTAATCATGCATGTCTTTCTCAACATGCCGGGTATACCCAAGCTGATGAATATGCCCATTATGTAGGGAAGACCATCGGAGGCTAACATTATTTACACTGATAGATGATCCAATAAGAATAAAATAAATGACTTGTAAACAAAAAACAGTGCAACTAAAAATGAAAATTATAAATGTTAAACTCACAACGTGAACGATATGAACATTCAAAATCTAATATGTTGTGATAAATAAATATAATATTTGAATTGAAACAAGACTTACAAAGAACGTATAACAAACTTGAAAGCTCGCTTATGAGCAAAGAACCTCCCTACCACTATTAAGAATGCTCTTAAACAATTGAAATGCTTAAAGAAAATACTCAATGGGTTAAACTTGAAATGAAAATGAGTTAGGATGAGCTGTTATTTATAAATCGAAAGTTGACTCCCTATGTGACTCATTCAAGTAAAATATAAGCAATCTGCAAATAAATAGTTTCATTTAAAGAACACACAAGATTTTGACGCATGATATTCGCAACCATATTCATAATACACGCACAAATAGATGAAATGCAAGCAATAATAAATCCTAAATGCAAAGTGTTACATCCTAAGATCAAAATGGTAAGACAGATCAAAATGGTAAGAATTGTCTAATTTATCTATTTTTAAATCATCCCAGAGCTTCTATAAATCATTAATATAAATTAATATGTCCATAAAAAGTAATTAAATATCATTCACAATGGAATATTTCATTATATTCATTCTCCTAAATCATATTTACAATAGCCAGGAGATCACTAACAATCAACAACTCGATCAAGAGCTCCTTACTACAAAGGAATACATAAAGATACAAGACAAAAAGAATAAAACCTGAAGATCTCAATATATCTCACTCCATAGAGTACTGACTTCTTTCATGACCTAAAATCAATAAAATTGCATAATGCGCTTATAAAGCAGAAACCTAAAACTCACTAAAACTTTCAATACAATATTTAAGGAATCACTATGCATGCTCATCTCAATCAATAGAATCAATAATGTTTAATATTATAAAATGGTCAGTCATTATTGGTTCAATTCAATTTGATCAATTGTGAAAAGTAAGATAATCATGCTTAAATCCATAGATTAACAACAGGTGCAGGAACGTAAATACATCCGTAATCAATAAATTAGAAAATAATAAATCAATATTGTAGATCATGAACATACAGGTGTTAATGTGATAAATCTTGTTTATTATCAATTTTCTATTATAAAAGTAGTACATGTAATCATTCATATGCTATATATCTACACACATTTCTAATCTATCTATCATGCTATTCATGTGTGTATTCTTTAGTATATGATTCAATAATGTAGTACATCCAACTTTAATGTGATGTTTTCATTCTTTCATATGTATTTATCACTATTATTATCATTATAGTTTCTTTATCATTATTATTATTATTATTATTATTATTATTATTATTATTATAGATGACTTTCAATAAATTATTAAAAGTCGTCACCTTCTGCTCGTTGGTATAATCAATTACAAACTACAATCGAGATAACACCACAAATTATCTTTAAAAGAAAATCTGTCAGCCCACCCTCCTGCGCTGGGTATTATGCTTTAAGAGCTAATTCATTTTAATTCTAGTGTTAACAGCTAGCCTTCCTTGCTTACATACAAATGTCATATTTATCTTATATTGACTATATCAATCCCTCTTTAATGTATAAAATGTAACATGAAAGATTTAAATCTATAAAATAGAGGAAAATTTGCATATTAGTCTATAGCTTCATAAAATTATTACTTTCATTTTAGCTGGTGAAATTTAATAATATTACAATTAAAATGTCCATCAAGTCCATAATTATTGTATACGAAACGTTATATGGTAAAAGTGCGATAAATTAGAAAAAAATGCATTTTTATCAATTTAGAAGAGATTAAATTCATTAAACTCAAAATCATTAAAAATTAGAGTGACATTCAGGTTATTTAAAATGATCAGAAGACTTTTCTAACTAAATCAACGAATAAAAATGACCAAACCACACTCTCTTCCCACTCTCCTCTTCCTCTCCCTTTCCTTCTTTTCTTCCTTAGCAAACCAGCCGAAATGGGGGAGGTGGAGGCACTGGGGTGCTTTAGTACTTAGGATTTAGAATAAAATATATGTAAAAGCATTGTTAGTGGCCTAACACCGCAACACTTCTCGCAGCATCGCAGCGCTGCCTGTTGAATCCAGAATTATTGTAGAACAAAGCTTTTATTGATGAACATGCAAACACACTATTAAATGCACTAAAGGTCATGCAAGCATATTAGTGTTTCACATAAGTTAATCAATAAATGTTTAAATGTGTCATGCAAGTGTACTACGAAGTACACAAGTGCAGTATGCGAATGAATGCTCAGTGAAACGTATAAGTACGCCTTACAAATGAATCAAAAAAATTGTGTGAGATATCAGATCATTGAAATCAATTCACCCATATGTGCTTCAATCGAAAACATCAAATTCTTGAATTTGAGGTTTGATAATACTTACACAAATCAAAATAAAAGTAAAATTAAATTTGACTTTAGACTAAGAAGTGTGCCAATGCCTTAAAAATAGATATGTTATCACTATGAAAATATTACAAACTCTTTTAAAAATTAAACTCATCATTGCATGATGCTCTTGAGCAGACCACTCTATCTGTTGGGTAACGTTTTAAGTCTTGTATTTCAATTCTAATCCTCCTCATTAGGAGTGAAGTTGACACGACTTGATTATCATAAAAGATATACAAGTAGTAAATTTCAAATAGCTCAATATAAAAGAATCATTTTCAAATCTTTTACTAACGAATGGATACATGGATGGAAAATCCTCAACGATATTTAGATTTACATTCGTATTTGGCCTTTAATATTTCAATAAAGAAAATTCTTTATAAAAATATAAACTATTGAGTTCACCGCACATACGGTAGCTTGTAAAGTTAATACCAGAACTCGATCCTCTGTTAGCAAATGTATAGCGTTTACAAGGTTCAAGTAATAAAATAAAATCATTTAAACACATCAATGATAGTGATGTTGACAGAAGATATCAATCAGGGGAGATTATATGATTTTCAAAATGCTCCCAAATTTTGAAGTTAATCATTTGGGGTATAATTTCCAATAAAATTTAAAAATCTAATATTTATCAATATATAAAATTATTAAAGCAAATTTACCACCCTAAATTTAAAGTAAAAATCTATGCATCTTCCACAATCGTTTGTCAATGTTAACAATTTAAGAACACCTAAACTCATGAAAAGCCGGCACTATCTTATCGCTTGTATTATTATTATTCATTTTCAAATGATCTCTCATTAGTAAAGACATGGAAAACGTCTTCTAATCGATAATTTTGTCGTCCAATGTCACCATATGTAAATGGAAAGACTAAGACCTTCGATAGAGTGGTTTTTGCCACAAAATTTCACCATTAAATTATCATTATGGCCAAAGCCTGCAAATTCCCCAATAGCTAGAAAATTCTTGAGTGATTATTCATAGGGCACATTTGATATAGTACAAACCTCCCGGTTAGTTAAGTTTGACTTAAATTTATCCTCTTACAAGCATTCACCCCTGGTCTATAAGGTTCATTTGAACCAAACAACCGATAATAATCTTTAAGTAATGTTGGGTCGACTACCTTTTTTTAAGTAGTCTAGGCATGATGATAACAAGTGATGATGGAACTATGAGATCTTGATCAGATTCCTTATCATTTCTCCTACTATCCACTTTAAGTATAAGGTTATAAATTCCAAACCCAAAATTAAAATTTTTGCTAT
The DNA here is from genome assembly GCF_001605985.2 of Dendrobium catenatum. NCBI lineage: Eukaryota > Viridiplantae > Streptophyta > Magnoliopsida > Asparagales > Orchidaceae > Dendrobium > Dendrobium catenatum. Next base: position 1,838,338 of record NW_021320138.1, on the reverse strand, counting down.
TATATGCTATGCACTTAACTTCTAACGATTACTTTTAATCGAAAGTTCATCGGGAGGGGCAATTAGTCATAACACCTATAGGATGCTTAGAACCATATCATAAGATCTTCGCAAAATGAGTGCGAACTTGTTGGGTTATGTTTTATCATCAACCTGTTTTGTCTTCTTAAAATTTAATTTAGAAACACCTAAGCTCTCTCAACAGAGTCGGGACCTGATTTTTTTAGCCCAAGGACACATTCTTGGAAGGATGACTTTCAAATGTATTTTAGTTCTTACCTTTTCATTGTGATTTGCTGTGTTCTGTTGATCAGACTGCAATTTATACTGTACAAAAATGATCTACAACTATCTCATCATGGAAAACTTAAAATTCTAGTAATAACAGGATTGACTTCTTTATAGTTGGTTGAATCTTTCTTCTCTAAAGAAACAGTTTTTTTTTTTTATTGAACTGAAAGGCTTCAATTGTTGTAAGTTGATGTATTTATATTACCATGCTTCATAATATTAACTTTTATCAATGACTGTAATATAGGAAACATTGTTTACACTATAAATATCTTCCAAGCGTAGAACATTATGCAGAACTTAAGCTCTTCTAAGAAAATTTTGCTTATTGAAACCACTTTCTGTTTTGACATCAATGCATTCAAGCTCTTAGAAGATCTGTTGGTATATATCATAATTAACTGCATAAGTTCTCATTTTGTTCATAATAATGTTTTTCTCATTCAGTTAATAAAACAAACTGTTGCAATCGAAATACGGTAGAAGACAATGTATTTGGGTTTTTGTTAAACATTTTTGCTTACCCTTGAATCTTAAACTTCAAACATGCAAATTGCAGAAACATCAATTGCTTCAATTTCGGTAATTATTTTCTTCTTGGTAAGGCTTCATTTGGGACAACCTTATTACGGCTTCTTAAAATAGTTTTTTAGTACAAAAGTTAAAATTTTTGTACTCAAAAAAGCTGCTTTAAGAAGCAGTAAAAAAGCAGTCCCAAACGAAGCCTAACCCACTCATGCTTTTAGAAGCAGCTTCTTATATCTTTCTATGAATTGCAGATGACAGCAAATGCCATGGCAGAGAGTGTAGCGGACTGCCTTCACAATGGCATGGACTCATTTGTATCAAAACCAGTGACTTTTGAAAAATTGAAAGAGTGCCTCCAGCAATTCTTCCCTTGTTAAATATTGTATATTTTAGAGCTAAAGGAAATGAACTAGTGAATGAAAATTTTGTAATTATGTGTCTTTTTGGTTTTCTTTTTCAGAGTTCCTCTCGTGTTATGTAATTGCATCTATAAATTCACTCTTCAACCAATTAAAGACTGGGTGGTTATAAATTTTATATGTTTGGATAATGCAAAATAAATATATTGAGCTTTATGTATTCATCTCCTGTTGCAATCTATGTTATTTATGCAAACTGGGCAACATGGCTACTATAAAAGCTAGTTTTAAGTATTTATTGTGTTAGATAGTGCTCATTCATCTTACTGTTCCATTATAATATTTGATAAGCTTTGTGGTGAAGGAAGATTTTTGCAGGGAGAGAGAGTCAGAACTTGATGGTTCATTTGTTTTTGCCTTCAGGTCATACATTAATGTCTTCTCTTCCTGTAATCTTTGAGAGAGATTATTTTGTGCGGACATCGGGCACACCTTACTATTCAGATGCGAATCAGGTGCAGCCACGTCATCCAGTATCAAGCTCGGTACCGAGCAGTACTGAGCCGCGGTACTGAGTAGGGGGTGATGTGGCGCATTTTCATTGGGCTCTGGATGACGTTCAGCGTCCGCACAAAATAATTCATCAATCTTTGAGGCCATTGCCATGGTTGTATGACTGGCAGACGTTGCCCCTCTTGTTAAGGGAGATGTCTCTATGGTGCATTGAACTCCTAAAATATGTAAATCATTAATTCTTGGATGAGGAAGAAGATGAAGTCGACCATAAGGAGCAAGTCGGGTTATGCCACTCGACGTAGATGAAGGTGAAGGGCACTTTCATTAGATGGCAATCTGGAGCTCTAGAAATGAGTTGAGGAAACTAATGAGCTCCTGATGTAGGCCTCTATTTTTGTGTTCTCTAATGAACTTTCATCCTTGCTTCTCCACTAAGCTTTGTTGTTGGTCCATAATTAGGTTATCTAGCTCAACATGTTGTTGTCTGCTCCCAATGCCACTCATACAGCATTACCTAATCCATCAAGCCCTCGTTGTTTAGGGTTTCTCCTAGCATCATGCATCGCTCATACCATTAATGCCTTCTCCAGTGAGCTCTTGTTAATTCCATGTCAAGAAAGCTCCCATCCTTCTACATTGAGTTCCTAACATGATGTTTGCTCGAGTTCATGAATCTAGCTTCAATCTACTATTTTTTCTAAAAGGGCCGAACTAGAGCTCGACTTTGAGCCTGCCATTGAATAGCAAGCTAACCTTGAGTTAGCCCTAACTCAAGCCGGCTCAACTCATTTATACTCCTAATAATTGAGAGATTCTTCTATGCGGGCACCGGACACAGCTTATCATCCAGAGGTGAATCAGGTGCAACCACGTCATCCAATACCGAGCAGTACCGAGCTGTGGTACCGAGTATGGAGTGACATGGCTCATTTTCATTTGGCTTTGGACGACGTTCAACGTCCGCATAAAATAATTCATCATAATTGTAACTTGCTTACTAAGTACATGATTTGCATTTAGTGTCACAAGAATGATTACATATAAAACTTATTTAAGGCTTAAATTCTATGCTTTAAATAAGTTGTCAATCTTAAATTAAATGATCATGAAGAAAGTAATAGAAGATAAACCATTTTCTGATGATAAAATTCCACATGATGATGGCACTCACTCAAGCGTCTTGTGATGTTTATCTATGACAAAAAAGCATTTTAATTAGATGGCATATTCCATGATAAGAGAAGATTACAAACTAGTTTCTTTTTTTTACATAAAGCATCATATTGTCTTATTATACTTGGCACAACCCTATGGTTATAATAGAAACCAAACCAAAGCATTCCCAACACTTCAAAGAAGAGATAATATTGAAAGAAGCACACCAATGAGGAGTTGATTTGATCAACTCTATAAAAAAAATATCAGCTTTTAAAGAAGAGATAATATTGAAAATGTATTTGTAAAAGTTCCAATCAATTGCCTTCAAGAGAAGTTTAACATTGTTGAGTCCATTACAAAAGGTAATAGGGGATCTCTAGAGAAAGGTAAAAGCCAAGCGACAAAAATAGTCTCCACAAAGTTTGAGTGTTGTTTCCAATAGTTTTATACATAAACCTACACTTGAGCTTGATCGAATTCTCTATCTGAAGTAGAATAAGAAAGTGGTCTAAGGCTAGAGAACCAACAATTTTGAAGTAGGGATGTGAAAATCGGATTACGGGTCAGGTTCGGGTCGAACACGATATTGACCCGCCACTGGATGACACGACTTGAACCCAACCCATTTTTATAGATGGGTTAGAAATGTCAACTCGGACCAACCAGTCGGGTTTATGGGTTGACCCGACCCGACGCAAAAAATGGATACATTCACAACAAGCAAGTTCCCTCCCATGATACATCGGTGTCATCGTCTTCTAATCCAACAAAAGAATGGTGAGTTGTTGTGAGTCTCGTAACTTCTAAGCAGACAGGAAGGAGTGTCGTCGAAGGATCCAATGAACGTTTTTAGGGCTTGCGGGCGGAGGCGACATGAATGAACGTCGTCAAAGGAGCCAACAAACGTCGTTAGGTCTTGAGGGAGAAGTCGATGGGAAGGAACGTCATCAAAGGAGCCAGAGAATGTCGTTAAGGCTTGCAGATGGAATTGTCAAACTAGAACATGGGTGAAAATGAAAAGCAGAAAAGCACACCGTTGTACGCAGAACAAAAATGCGGGCATCGCATATGCCTGCGCTGGTTGATCCGGGTCAACTTCAGGTTAGTGGGTGACCTCCCCCAACCCATTTTTCTGAACGAGTCAAATCCTGGAACCCGAACCCGACCCGTTTATAAAATGGGCGAACCTTAACATGAAATTTTTCGGGTCAGGTTCAAGTCGGACTTTTGGGTTATGTTAAATATTGACACCCCTATTTTAAAATAAGGGGAAAATTACTCAATTCATTGATCATTACCACTACAGGAAAACCCAGTATTACCGGCGGAACGTATCCGCCGGTAATACGGAAAATACGACGGAAATCTTTGGTTTCCGACGCATTTTCGTTGAAATTTCGTACGCCGGTTTGGCAAAAAATGTCTTCCGACATCTATACGACGCCGAAAACCTTTCCAGCACACTCTCCGACGCATTACCGATGCAAAATGTGTTAGCCAAAACGTCATTTCTTAACAGATTATTCCGGCGTTATATACACTAGAATTTACGACGTACATATCCGACGGAAATACCGGCGGATAAAACATCGTAAGGTTCGTCCTAAATAAAGCTACGACAAGTTTTCGACGCCCTTTAGTCCCCGAAAACTCCGGCAGATAAGACGTCGTAAGGTGCGCCGTAAATAAAGCTACAACCTATTTCCGGTGCATTTTTCGTCGATATTTTCGGCGGAAATAAAACGTCGGCATCATTGTACCAATTCGTTGTATCATCGTTTTCTGCATATTTTTTATGCCAAATCCGCCGGAAACCTGTAGCAATAACAAAAAAAAATTGCCTTCCCAACTAACAATCGGATTTCCACACCTGCAAACATATACAAATACATACAATAATAGTTCCACAACACATATCTACACATCACAGATCTCAAGAACTTCAACATATACTTAAAAACAAAAATATCCATTAAAACAGATTGTTCAATAGCATCAATCAACTAATATTAAAAACATCACAGATTGTTCAATAACACAAATTCAAAAAAGTAAACAAGTTCATATGACTAAATTAAACTACTTTAAATCCGTGGACTCATCCTCAGCTGGAGCTACCTCTTTTCCACTCAACTACTCCCTCATTTTGTGTATTTCATCCAACAACTGATTGTGTTGCTCCTGCGTCTTTATTTGAAATTGTGCTTGCAACTGAAATTGCCAATCAGCTTGTGATTTTCTTGTTCTAGCTCTACTTGAAGGGCAGTTATTTGTTGACTATATAAGGACTCATGTGAATTGGCTGCGAAGCTGGATGCAGTAGAGGAGGTCATCCCCTCGTATGTCTGAGCTTGTGAATCTAAACCATAAACTCTGCCATGTTGCATTCCTCCAACGGCTTGAGACCAGATGCGGTACTCAAAATACTCCATAGAGCCGCCAGAAGAGCCCTCACTTGATGCGGCATGACTCTCTCGAAGCCGTGTATACTCCTCCTGATTACCAAACGTTACCTATGCTCAGTATGTGGAACGGAGCCGCCAGTATGAAGGGAACTACCCAAGCCCCCAACATCAGAAGCTTTGTTCTGTCGATTTTGATCCCTCCTCCTGCCATACTCTGTGCTGCCCCAAGCAGTGTTCAACTCAGCCCATATAGTCTCTCCAATCCACAATGGTCACTCCCAGACTTTCTAATATCTGTGAACATGTCGCACATTCGTGTAGACCCACACTTCTCAAAATTTTTCTAATTTTATCATTGTGCTGGGGGAGCCAACAAAAATCTTTCTGCATTCAAATACATACAATATAGAATATATATGTTTATTAGCTTAAGTAAAAAAGAATGAATCATTTAATTAAACATAACATAAAAAATAATAACCAAAAATACCTCAAACTCTCTAAACCACATTTCTCGGATTTCTTTCGGGACTTTCTTCTAAGAAATATAAGGAGCGTCAAACCTGCTCTGTAAAATGTCCTGTATTTTATGTGTCGGTTGTTTTGATGGGTTGAACCTACAAAAATAAGGTTAATAAAGAAAAATATATAATATAAAATAACTATGTTCGTTAGCTTAAATAAAAGAGAATGTACGTACGTGTCACTTTTAGGTGCTATCAATATTCGACCATCTGTCGCCTGCTCTGGTGCAGCTGGTGTCGAAGTTCCACATGTAGTAGGCTGAGGGGTGGTGGGGGATAGTATGATGGAATATTTGGTGGATATGGATAAGTAGGAGGGGCACCAGCATAAGGTGGGGGTGGGTAGTATGGGTAGAAAGGAGTACTCTACGTGGGATTTGGTGAAGGAAATCAGGGATCTGCTGAGTAGAACTGCGGGCTACCGGCTTTAGAAGTGGGTAAAGGATGAGTGGTAGGCTGAGTGGTAGCCTGAGTATGTGTAGCAGGTTGAGACTGTGTAGCAGGCTGAGAAGAAGTGGTCCCCTTAGTACGTACTAACCTAGGTGGTCTAGCTATAGCGATCTTCTTGGTGCGCCTATTAAAAATATTTTTTATCAATCCTCTGCTAGGCTCTTCACCTGAAGTCATCTGCATATAAATAAATAAGAAATATTATAAATATAAGTTTTAACAAAAATATAATATAAAATAATACAGCAATAATAATAAAATAAATATAGTGTAGTAATAATAAAATAAATGCAGTGAAGTAACAAAAAAATTTAATTTACCTCATGTTAACTCATCATTTATTGATTCATTTTCATTTGATGATACATTTCCAGCACTATCAAATTCATCATTACTTTCCTTTATAGTTAAATCTACCTCCTCTAACTGCAACTCGCTCTCATTAATTCTGATTTGGTCATCCGCATTGATTGGAAGATTTTTTTAAATTTGACATAAACTCTTCTTGATGTGCTGATAGTATTGATGTGGTTTTCTCAATTACTCCCCTTGGTTTTGTCTTCATAACTAGCAGCCAATCCTGTTTTTCTCGTATTCTGCTTGGATAGTTAGCATAATAGAATTGAGTTGCCTAACTAGCAATGATGAATGGATCAAACTTTGCATATCTCCTACCCCGCTTTACTTCTGTTATATCATAAATTGGATGTACTCTTGTGCCTCTATTTTATACTAGATCAAACCATTCACAATTGAAGAGATACACAGTATTCATATGATCGGGATATTCCACATTTAATATTTCTTGTAATACCCCGTAGTATTCAGAATCATCCCCTGTATGGGTGTTCCCTCTTACACATATGCCAGAATTTTCTGTATTCCTACCTTCACACTAATTTTTTGTTTGGAATTTATAACCATTGACAAAAAATATTTGATAACATTTAACTAATCTATTTGGTCCCCAAGCTAACTCAAATAACCCTGAATACTATGAATCACTATCTTCAGTGTGTACCTTTAAATAAACAAGATGATATTATTATTAATATTAATTGCATACATAACTAACTAATTAAGACTAATTATTCAAAATATACCATATTTTTAATCTAAGAAGTGAATTCTTTCTCGACTATCTAGTAGATAACTAAAAGCAGTTAGTAGTAGACACTATATGAAGATTTGACAATCATGACTTTTCAATCCGAATAATCTCCTTGATCTTATGTCAACACACCTACTTAGATTGGAAGAATATCCATCAGGTACTCGTAGGGTCTTCGCCCATTCACAAATTGCTCATTTTTGCTCTAAAGTTATTGTGAATGAAGCTTTTGGTTTGAGAATTTTTTCACCTCCACCATCCTTCAATTCCAAAGCTTTCCTCCTACAAATCTCATTTAAGTCCATCCTTTATTTTATATTATCTTTCTATTTATCTTTGATGTCCATAACTGTATTGAAAATGTTATCAAAAATATTTTTCTCTATATGCATAACATCCAATTATATCTAATCAGGTTTGTTCTCCAATATGACAACGAATAAAAAATACTTTTCTTGGTCTAATTATGGTTGACACCATATCCTAGCAATCTGAACTCAGTTAATATTGGAGAATCCATTATGATGGGCATGAACCTAACTCTTTCAAAATTTTTTTCTCCACTTAATCTTGGAGGAGGTTCAAACATCATCATTTTATTTTTAGTAAAGCTTCTTTATTTCGCCTGAAAGGATGACTTTGAGGTAAAAATATTCGATGACAATCGAACCAAGTATTTTTTCTACCATACTTTAAAGTGAATGATTTTGTATATTCCATACAATATGGATAAGCTAACTTGCCTAAAGTGTTCGAACCTTAGAGCATACCATATATAGGAAAGTCACCAATTATCAAAAGTAATGCTGCTCTTAGTATAAAATTCTGTTTGGTGGAGATATCATATGTACTTACTCCATCTTCCCATAATAAACTTAAATCATCAATTAACGGTTGTAAGAATATGTCAATCTTCACTTTTGGATTATGTAGCCCTAGAATGATAAGTGTCAGAAATATATAAGGATTAGTCATACATAACTCTGGAGAAAGATTGTAAGGAGTGAGTATCACGGGCCAACATGAGTATGGTGTAGCAGACTGACTGAATAGAGTAAAACCATCTGCGCATAAACTTAATCTGATATTTCTTGATTCTTCCATGAATGTGGGATGTGTACGATCAAAGTGTCTCCAAGCCTCTGCTTCTGATGGATATGTGATAACACCTTCTTGTGGAATGTGATCATTATGCCATCTCATATGTGCAGCAGATCTCATGGATGCATATAGCCATTGTAGTCTAGGAATTATTGGTAAGTAGAATATCCTACTGATAGACACATCCTTCTGCTTCCTTCTATTTCTAGATTTTGGTTTAAACCTTGGTGCATTGTAATGACGGCATGCAATATCTGAGAAATCTTATTTAAAGTATAACATGCATCCATTGACACAATAATATATCTTTTTGTATGTCAAACCAAGTTTGAAAACTAACTTATTTGTCTGATATAGATCTGTATGAATTAAATTATCTGTCGGAATATTGATTTTTTTAAGCAGCCCAATGAATTGATTAAAACATTCATGAGCAAAATTATATTCTGCCTTGATGCTTATCATCTTCACAGCAACAGATAACTCTGAGTGAGTGGTGCACACTTTCTAGATTGGTTGCTGGGCAGCATGCAACAAATTATAAAAATTATATGCCTCCTTATTCGGTAACTCTTATGTATTTTGTTCAAATTGTATTCCAGTTGCATCATGAACTAATTCCTCAATATTTGGTCGAATATTTTCAGCCTCAGCTATATTAATACTTGTACAAGGACCGCATTGTGAATCAAATGTGGCTCGTACTCACCATGAAAAGTCCAATACCAATACCGTGACATGAATCATCTGCGATACAGATCAACAGTTACATCATCTGGTCTTAGGTGCACTAGATTTTTATGTTTAGAACATGAACATCGAAACATTCCATCTGATATGAAGCTGGGTAGTTGTTTTGCTTGCTGAATGAAAATGTTCACTCCATTAATGAATTCATCTGTTAATGTCTTTCGTTCTTGATACAATCGGTTATACATCCAACTTCTTTGATTTATAATATCCTTAACCTACATATAAGAGCAGATAAGTAATGGATTTTCGCTTGAGTAGATCTAAAATTGAATATATGGAGATATTAACAGTATAATTCAAGTGATGGGGAAATAGATGGGGATATTTTGTACTGCATCGGGCTTGTTGTGCGGTAGAAAAATCTTCCTCAAACTTAAGGGAAAACCTTTAGACTCTAAGGTTGACCTCCATAATTCAAGTTTACCTTCAACTCCATCTCTAGTCTTATCAACAAGAAGAATATCATCAGCAAAAAATATACGTCGATAACTGCGCCGGATCTTTTGTAAATGTCTGGTGAGAACATCTACGACTAAAGTAAAAATATATGGACTTAAGGCTTATACTTAATGTAATCCAACCGAAATAAGAAATTACTTTGTCAAACCACCTTGTGTTTTAACACAAGTAATAGCTCATACATACATATTTTTAATGATTTGAATATAAGCGCTATTAACTTTTTTTTGCAAGAACTCTCAATAGCACTCCTCTTTGAACTTTATCATATGCTTTCTCTAAACCAACAAAAATCATATGTATCCTCCTTATTCTCTCTATATTTCTCCATCAAACCTTTCAATAAAAGTATGGCTCCATAATAGACCTACCCGGCATGAATCCAAACTGATTTTGAAAAATTTATCAACAAAAAAATATCTAATATATGCATCATCTAGAAAATGTCTAATAAGAAATAACATGAAGAAAAAAATCTTACAATTGACAAAATCATGAGGCGACAAAAAATCGGGAAGCGGCAGAAACTCATGGTCGAATTTTGGGAAACCGGTCTACTTTCGCCGGCGACGAAGGCCTTGATCGTCAGCGACATCCCGTGAACGTATACAAAGCTCGGCGATGGCGATCTAGGGTGGGAAACGCTGGGGTGACGAGAGAGAGACCAGAGATGCGAGAGAAAGATCGGAATGAAATGAGCAGCCAGACGGATTGTGTTCGAAAATAGGGCTTTCGTTGGTAGACTTTCCGGCGTCCCGGACACCGGAACTTTTTCCAGCGCACATTTTGTCGGTTCCAAGTCATTGAGTTTAAAATAGCCGACGTATTCTCCGCCGGTAAATACGCCGGACATATTCCGACATAAACTCTCTCGGTAATAATGAAAAGCTACTAATTTTCGACGTTACTACTGACGCAATGGACGTCGAAAAATTTCCATCGCAAGATGCACCGGAATAAACGCCGTTAATATTCCTTTGCTTTATGTGCCGGTATAAACGCCGTATTTACCGATGCAAAAAGTTTCGCCGGAACATCCGAAGGTATTTGCGTGTTTTCCTGTAGTGTGTAAAATGCCCTTGTTAAGAAGACATATGGTAGGATTATGAAGTTGATGATTAAACTAGTTGTACGAAAGATCAATGTAGGAGAGTTCAAGCACTAAAAATATAAGTTTTAAAGTCAACCAGCTTGTAGGGATGGGAGGAGATAGGGTGGGTATGCCTCCAACTTTTCATCCACAAATCTAATGTTGTTAAAATCCTCTAAAATAAGCCATGGATTAGAGACAAACATAGCTATATCAATAATTGTTGGCCACAAAACCTTTGTCTTTGAAGCACCATTGTCATCATATATAAAGGTATTCATAAATTTAATGGAAGGAGAAAACAAACAACCATGTAAAAATTATGAATGAGCAGCAAGCATAGTAAAAAGCTATATGAACATCATTCCATTTAATCTAATTTTGGCCATTCAAAGAAGTGTGAAATTTTATTAAAACTTTTCTTACCAGAAAAATTTTGAATTATTTGGTAATATAATATTTAAAATTATATCAAAAGAGTGTTTGATATCTAAGTCATAAAATGTCAATTTTGTAGTCTTTGAATCATTTTTTTATAATTAGTGATATAAGCATTAGTATTCAAACATTTTAAATTCTTGGTAATAACATTGGGGAGGGCCATCAATTATTGAGAGACGAAGAAGCGGCACTCCCCTTTTGCCCGATTTGTTTGATATTATAGGTGGATAGTGTAACATTCTGGAGTGATATAGATCCATTAGGGTTGAATGATGTGAAGGAAAAAGATGTAGAAGTAGGAAGTTTAAGTATTTGACAAGAGGTTAAAAGTAGAAGAGTTTTTTTTTTTTGTGTGTGGGAGGGGGGATTTTTGGAGATGCAAACATGAATAAAAGTTGGAGAAGTAGAAGAAGAGTTATTACTTTCATAGGTGTCATGACAGGGATGTTGACGTATTGTGTTAAAGATAGTTTAGCAATGATTGACAATTTTAGAAGACTTTTTTGGAGAAGGTGCCACCATTAAAAAAAAATACCATGATACTACTATTTCTACCATGATGTTGAACTATTGTTTTAAGTATGGGGTTCATGATTTAGGGATTTTGGATAATTGGGTTTGTCATGTGTGAATGTACCCAAAGTGGCACATGGTGAGGGTTTTCACTCAAAAATAACACGTTACAAGTTATCATTTTCCTTAACTGAAATAGCGATCAAGTTAGGAAAGAGATAGGTGGTGGAGATTTACACATTAACCCTAAAAAAGTTTAGCCTACATATTTTGGTTATGAGAGGGTCAATAGTGAGAGGAATACTGCAATCTTAATGTAGTTAAAATATTATAAAATAAGCCATGGGTTAGAGACAAAGATAACCATATAGTAATTGCTTGCCACAAATTTTTTTTCTCAGAAGCACCATTATGAGCATATATAATGTAAAACCCTTAAAAGGGTTATTTTTTTTAGTGTTGTTAGTCCAGACAAACTGACTTTAGTCCCGGACGAACTAAAGAAAATTATGAAGAATCTGTCAATTTCGTCTGGACGATCCTGTAAGGGTCGAGACAAACCGAACAGAGAGCATCATCCAGGGACGAAACAAATTGGAATTAATTTTCTTCTGTACGATCCGTGTCCAGAAGAGTTCGTCCTGGGATGATCTAAGCATCGTCCTGGACGATGCTGCTTGATAAGTGTCGGATTTGAGATATTTTGGAAATATTTTGAGGAGAGAGAAAAAGCAGGAGAGAGAAAGAGAAGGGAAAGCTTGATTTTGGAGGCCGCGGAGCGCTTTTCGTCCGATGACGTAGTTGAAAGATTTTTTTGTCTCGCAGTAAGGACTCCGAATCCTATTTTTGATTTCGAAGATTTCGAGTTTTGATAATTCTGTGATCAGTTTTGTGTTTCCGTTATCGAATAACACGCATAATTTTGTATTGACGAAAGTTTTACATCACAACTTTTGATATGTTTCTGATATAATATTTTTACACGATTTGAGTATTTTCTATAAAGTTTTCACCTGGTATTTTGAGTTCTATGTAATTTTTATCGAATAAAAAATTATCAGGATGTTGAAAAATGTTGCTTCAGTACGATAAAAGTCTTATATTATTGTTTTTCATGATCTGTGGTAATTTGGTAAATTTCTGAATTTGTGATTTCTATGTATATTTCGTGTACTATCGTTATGCCACCGATTTCTCGTACGTCTTCTGATTTTCTGAATTGATGATTTGAATGATTGAATATGCATACGAATGTGAAAATATGATTGAATTATTGTTATTATTACTGAAAGACAAGTGAAGACTGGTTGAACCGTTGGTTGGAGATTGACTTGACCTGTACAGGATGGTGGGCCAACGGGCTTTCATTTAAAAAGGGTTTGGTGTTATCCTCTATTGATCATTGATATAACGATTGGGAGTCATAAGGAGATTATTATGCCGACGGGCAAAGAGTGACGACTCTATTATTGAGCCAACGGATATATGGATATTTCTACAACAGCACAATGGATATACAACGATACATCGACATTGAAAAACGCCTTAATAGCCAGTGATTGTACTTGTTCAGTAAGACTATTGTATTGTATTGCATGTGTACAGAATTTTCCTTATGATCTCATTATGGAATTATTGATTTATTTAATTTGATGAATTTATTATGGATTTACGAGTTTATTGTTAATGTACGATTTCATTGATATTCGCATCGTGTCACTGAGCATTGATACTGATACTGATATGGATATCAATATTGCATTGACTTATTGATACTATAGACATGGATAGTATTGATTCATTGATATTGATTCATTGATACTATCGCTTCATTGATACACCATATTGAACTGCTGCATGTAATTTAGTGACTGATATGGAATAGGTTTTACTGTATTGATTTGATTTCAACCACTCTTGCGATGTATTAGTTTGATTGTTTATATGATTTCATACCGATTGATATTATTGACCAGAGATGATTAATTCTATTGATACGATGTTGATTTAACTGATATTATCGAGATGATGATTTTTCTCTATCGATTTGACTGATCGATTTAACTGAGATTCTTCTGAATATAGATTTTTTTTTCTAATGTTTATGGATTCTTTCGAGATTTGACGTATGTATTGATTTATTGAACTTTATGGATTTCTTCCTACTGTTTATTGATTCTGTTATCGATGATTTTGGATTGTATCGATTATGCATTGATTACTGATTTTCGTATCTGCTGCATAGATTCACTGATCATGTGCAACTAACTGTTATGAATTTGATTGACTGACATGCATATTGTTTCAGTACCGTACTTTGATTTTAGTTATAGGTATTAGGTGACCTGCTGGGCTTTTTGAAGCTCATTATATGTGGTTAATATTTTCAGGTCAGGGCAAAGGAGCAGGAGATTGAGATTGATAAGGAATCCTCAGGTTTTTGTTCTTTTTTGTTATAGTTATTATTTTGTACTCAAGTCAAGATAGATTTCTTGTAATCTTTGTGTAGATTCTGAGTATTGTATATGATCTTTTGGGATATGAATAGAATCGTACATTGATGTTTTAAATTATAGAATTTTGTTAGACTGTTTGTTATTGATTGAAGACTATAGATAGCTCTGGTAAATGATTGATGGTTTTAATGGATTAACTGAAATTCTTTTTAAGTTAGATCTTGGGGCGTTACAAATTTTTGGTATCAGAGCCAGGTTATTGAAAGAATTGATTATTACCAGAGTTATAGGATTTGATTGAGAGTTGGGTAGAATGGGTAGTTCAAGTGCATCATTTTTTTTGCATACATAGTTGCATGTGTGTATCATTCAGCTTATACTGAACTGTACAGGTGAAAAGGTAAATGGATAATCCGAAATCAAGTGTACCAAATGAGCAACATAGTGCAGCTCTAGTACCTTCAGAAAGTATGATACAGTTGGCTACTGCTATAGCACATGTGATGGGAGATGCATAGAGTAAGTTGAGTGGAAGTAAAGAAGAAGAAGTAGATAAGCATTTACAGACATTTCATAAGTTGAAGCCTCCGTTGTTCAAAAGAGCTGTAGAACCTCAGATTGCAGAAGATTAAATAATGAGAATAGAAAAGATCTTTGATATCATGTAGTGTCCGGAAAGTCAGAAGGTGCATTTGGCTGTGTTCCTGTTTGAAGGAGAAGCAGAGAGATGGTGGATTGGACAGCAGAGAGAGAAATTTCAGGGGAAGACAAATGCTGAGATCACTTGGGATGAGTTCACTACAGTATTTCGGATGTGGTTTGTACCTCCATCAGCCCAACGACAAATGCAAGAAGCTTTTATTAAGTTGGAGCAAGGATGCAAGACAGTGATGCAGTACGAGGCTGAGTTTACTGCACTTGCTAGGTACGCTTCTCATTTGATTCCTACTGCTGAGAAAAAATGCTATAGATTTCTGCAAGGATTGAATAGAGAGCTGAGACATCCGCTAGTACCCTTACGGAATCATGAGCTTTCTGAGTTGGTAGAGCAAGCCAGACTGATAGAGATTGATCTGGCAACACCAGCATCAAGATATGAAGTCACCAGGAGGAGGAGAGATGAATCAAGCAGAAGAGATGAACCTAGTAGAGAAAGAGATAGAGATAAGAGAAGCAAGTATGGTGATTTGAGGGGATCTATATCTGCATCGGTAGCATCTTCTGGTAGCTCCAGTAAGTGCATTCATTATGGTCGATGACATGCAGGTCGGTGTTACTTATTGACGGGACAATGTTTTCACTGTGGACAGCAAGGACATAGAGCAGCAAATTGTCCTCAGAAAGGATTTGGAGGAAGAATTGATTCTGGTACAGGACAGTTTGGACCTGGACGTATTGTAGGATAGATGATTGTTGGCTCAAGAGCCTATAGTGAAAGATAAATGAACATGGTGAATGATAGAGCTGTCAGTGATAGTCAGAGGGAGACCGTTGCACTACGACCTACTGTACCTACTCCAGTGGTGCCACGTGTATACAATTTACAACATTATGAAGATCAACGACGACCTGAAAGTTCTACTGGTAAGATTATTTGACTAATTAATTGATTGACATATGATCATGCATAGTGACATGTGATTGAATGAATTGGATGTTGTATGGATTCCGATGAGTTTTGATTTTGATTCTGATTCGATTTGATTTTGATTTGAGTTTTGATTGGACGGATTTGTTTTGTATTGATTTTGCATTCGAACCCTTAAGGGAAATGTCGAGGACGACATTTTTCTTAAGGTGGGAAGATTGTAAAACCCTTAAAAAGCTGATTTTTTTAGTGTTGTTAGTTTGGACGAACTGACTTTAGTCCCGGACGAGCTGAAGAAAATTGTGAATAATCTGTCAATTTCGTCTGGACAATCCTTTAAGGGTCGGGACGAACTGAACAGAGAGCATCGTCCAGGGATGAAACAAATTGGAATTAATTTTCGTATGTAAGATCCGTGTCCAGAGGAGTTCATCCCGGGACGATCTGGGCATCCTCCTGGACGATCCTGCTTGATAAGTATCAGATTTGAGATATTTTGGAAATATTTTGAGGAGAGAGAAAAAGCAGGAGAGAGAAAGAGAAGGAAAGAGAAGGGAAAGCTTGATTTTGGAGGCCGCGGAGCGCTTTTCGTCCGACGACGTAGTTGAAAGATTTGTTTGTCTCGCAGTAAGGACTCCGAATCCTATTTCTGATTTCAAAGATTTTGAGTTTTGATAATTCTGTGCTCAGTTTTGTGTTTTCGTTACCGAATAACGCGCATAATTTTGTATCGACGAAAGTTCTACCGCACAACTTTTGATATGTTTCTGATATGATATTCTTATACTATTTGAGTATTTTCTGTAAAGTTTTCACCGGGTATTTTTAGTTATGTGCAATTTTTATCGAATAAAAAATTATCATGATGTTGAAAAATGTTGCTTCAGTACGATAAAAGTCTTATATTGTTGTTTTCCATGATCTATAGTAATTTGGTAAATTTCTGAATTTATGATTTCTATGTACATTCCGTGTACTGCCGTTATGCCGCCGATTTCTCGTACGACTTCTGATTTTCTGAATTGATGATTTGAATGATTGAATATGCATACGAATGTGAAAATATGATTGAATTATTGTTATTGTTACTGAAAGACAAGTGAAGACTGGTTAAACCGTTGGTTGGAGATTGACTTGACCTGTATATGATGGTGGGCCGACGGGCTTTCGTTTAAAAAGGGTTTGATGTTATCCTCTATTGATCATTGTATAATGATTGGGAGTCATAAGAAGATTATTATGCCGACGGGCAAAGAGTGACGACTCTATTATTGAGCCAACGGATATATGGATATTTCTACAACAGCACAATGGATATACAACGATACATCGACATTAAAAAACATCTTAATAGCCAGTGATTGTACTTGTTCAGTAAGACTATTATATTGTATTGCATGTGTACAGAATTATCCTTATGATCTCATTATGGATTTATTGATTTATTTAATTTGACGGATTTATTGTGGATTTACGAGTTTATTGTTAATGTACGATTTCATTGATATTCACATCGTGTCACTGAGCATTGATACTGATACTGATATGGATATCGATATTGCATTAACTTATTGATACTATGGACATGAATACTATTGATTAATTGATACTATCACTTCGTTGATACACCATATTGAACTGCTGCATGTGATTCATTAATTGATATGGAATAGGTTTTACTGTATTGATTTGATTTCAACCGTTCTTGCGATGTATTGGTTTGATTGTTTATTTGATTTCATACCGATTGATATTATTAACAAGAGATGATTGATTTCATTGATACGATGTTGATTTAACTAATATTATCGAGACGACGATTTTTCTCTATCGATTTGACTGATCGATTTAACTGAGATTCTTCTGAATATAGATTTTTTTTCTATTGTTTATGGATTCTTCCTAGATTTGACGTATGTACTGATTTATTGAACTTTATGGATTTCTTCCTACTGTTTATCGATTCTTTTACCGATGATTTTGGATTGTACCGATCATGCATTGATTACTGATTTTCGTATCTGCTGCATAGATTCCCTGATCATGTACAACTGACTGTTATGAATTTGATTGACTGACATGCATATTGTTTCAGTACCGTGCTTTGATTTCAGTTATAGGTATTAGGTGACCTGTTGGGCTTTTTGAAGCTCATTATATGTGGTTAATATTTTTAGGTCAGGGCAAGGGAGCGGGAGATTGAGATTGATCAGGAATCCTCAGATTTTTGTTCTTTTTTGTTATAGTTATTCTTTTGTACTCATGATAGGATAGATTTCTTGTAATCTTTGGGAGATTTATATGATCTTTTGGGATATGAATAGAATCTTACATTGATGTTTTAAATTATAGAATTTTGTTAGACTGTTTGTTATTGATTGAAGACTATAGATAGCTCTGGTAAATGATTGATGGTTTTAATGGATTGACTGAAATTCTTTTCAAGTTAGATATTGGGCCATTACATATATTGTTATATGGAAATATAATAGAAGGGGGGAAAACAAATAGCCATGCAAAAATTATGGATTAGTGACAAGCATAGTAAATCTATATGAACATCTTTTCATTTAAACCAAGTTTGGCCATTTGAAAAAGTACAAAAATTATTGCAACTTCTCTTAAAATGAAAACTTTGAATTGCCTAATAATAATCTTCAATAATTACATCAAAAGATAGCTTGATCTCTAACTCATAGAATGTCAAATTTGTAGTCTTTTACTCATTTTTTGCTAATAGTGATATAAACATTAACTATTCAAACCATTAACATTCTAGGCAATCATGTTGGGGAAGGTCAATAATTATTGAGAAATTGAGGGGCACTCTTGTTTTGCGTGATCTTGGAGGTGGATGGCATAACATTCTGGAGTGATATAGATATCTTACGGTTGAAGGTTCTAGAGACAGAAGATACAAAGGCGAGAAGTTTAAGCATTTGTAACAAGAGGTTAAATCAGAAGAGGGGGTGTTAGGGGAAGTTTATCACAGTTGTAATTGGTTGGAATGTGTGATGTGCTTGGACTTTTGGGGGTGCCAACAATCATAGGAGTTGGAGAAGTGGAAAAGTTTTTTTTTTTATGTAGGTGTCATGACAGAGGTGCTGAGGTTAAGTGATATAAAAGGACAAGCAATGATTGATGAATTAAGGAGACCAATTTGTGGAGAATACAACCACTGGAAAATTTATCCTATTCCTATTGCTTCTATTATGATGTTGAAATGTTGTTTGAGTATGGGGTTGGTGATTTTGAGATTTCATACATTTGGTGTTGTCTAGTGCGAATATAACCCAAGTGGCATATCGTGAGGGTTTCCACTCATAAATAGCAATCAAGTTATCATTTCCTCTAATTGAAATGACAATCAAGTTAAGTAGGAGATAGGTGGTGAATATTTACACACTAACCCTAATAAAACATCTACCTACATGTTTTGACGATGAAAGGGTCAACAGGTGGGAGGAATACCACAATTCTGATGCAATTAAAATACTCTTGAATAAGCTATGGGTTAGAGACAAAGATAGCCATATGAGTAATTGCTTGTCACAAAACTTATCTTAGAAGTAATATTGTGAGCATATATAAAGGTATCCAAATTTTTAATGGAAGGGAAAAACAAGCAACATGCAAAAATTATGGATGAACAGCGAGCATAGTAAAAGCAAAATGAATATCTTTCCATTTAATCCAATTTCGCCATTTGAAGAAGTGTGAAAATTATTGCAACTTCTCTCAAGAGGAAAACTTTGAATTGCTTGAAAATAGAGTTTTTAAAAAGTACATAAAAAAGGAACTTGATCTCCAAGTCATAGAATTTCAATTTGTAGTCTTTAACTCATTTACCGTAATTAGTGATACAAATATTCAAATCCCTAAAATTTTAAGCACTCCTCTTTCCGTATTTGACTAATCTTGGAGGTGGATGACATACATTATGGAGTGAATAGTTCCCTTAGGTTTAAAAGATAAGATGAAGATGTAGAATGTTTAAGTGTTCTTGACATTAGTTTAAAAGTAGAAGAGTTAGATATGGTGGGGGGAAGGGTGGTTTGAAGGGGATGTTCATCAGAGCTAACATGGGTTATAGTGTTTAATGTATTGGGATATTTGGGGTGCGAATAAGAAACTTAGTTGGAGAAGTAGAAAATTAGTTATTACTTTTTATATGTGTTGTGAAAAGGATGTTGAGCTCAAGTGCCTCATAAGGGTAAGCAATGATTGCTGAATTACGGAGGTCATTTTGGGGTGGTTCTTTTAATTGAAATGACAACCAACTTAACAGGAGATATGTGGTGGAGATTTACAAATTAACCCAACAAATGTTAGCCTATATCTCTTGGCGATGAAGGGGTCAATATTGAGATCGAGGAATATCAATACCTAGAACAAAATAAGGAGATCATTTTTGTGAAGATGAAAGACCAATCATTAATGAACTGCAACCTTCTATTGTTCACTATCTCCAAATCCTCAACACAAGTAATATTGAAAAGAAAAAAGTCATCTAACAAAGATAGCATTTCAAAACAACTTCTTAGGTTTTTAGTATTTAAAATATTTAACTTAAAAAGATATTTTCTTATTTGGGAAATTGAATATACTAACTAGAGTGTAAGTTGGTGTTAATTAATTTAATTATTAAATATATTGAAAGTTGATGTCAAAAATTTATGTCTAAATCTTATCTCATTAAATGTGTTTTGACACATAATTTAATGAAGTTATACATGTATACATAAATATTTGAATGAGAGAAAATGTGTAAATAGAAGTGGTAGACATAGGGTTTTATGATAAGGTAAAAGTATTCATCAAAATTTAATGGATGAAGTTTTTTATAATATTCATGATTTAAAAAAAAATTTAAAAATTTTAATGGTATGATTTTTTTTTTTAATTTATATAATTCTATAGATTTTTCTCAATTTTAAGAAATCAAGAGTCACCTTTAGGGTTTGTTTGGGATTATTATTATTTTTTATTTTTTATTTTTAAATATAAGTTTTCTTAGTTAGTTTTTAATTATTTTATTTTTTATTTTTTTAAAATTAAATCAAGGTGTTTTAAAAATAGTTGAAATTTTTTATTTATTTATTTATTTTTTAGAGTATTTTAAAAAATAAGTATCATCATCTAATTCTGCCAACATTGCTTTTATTGTAATCGTTAATGGCCCTAAATCAGCTTATGGTGATAACTGTTGATGGCTATGATTTTTGTTTTGAGGGGCACTTTTTTATCAAAAATAGATGAAGAAAAATAAGAGCGATGGGAACAATAACATCTACCAAGAACAAGTATATCATAAATATCCATAAATGTCACCAATAGCGGTGGTCATGATTGAGATGACAAAGAGATGCAGAAAAATGGCTGACAAAGAGATGCAGAAAAATGGCTGAAAGAGATGCAAAACCAACTTCGGAGACTGAACATATCTACCAGTGGAGTGGGGGCTTCAATATTTCGTGGACTAATCCAAAGAGGGGAAGTAACAATAATGTTCACGAAGTGCCCATGACAATGATAAGGTAGTTGCTTTACATGCCCAGAAGATATTCTGTCAGCCTGTGCAGGCTGACAGAATATTCAAGTTGATGGTGAGAAAAAATATCACTAAAGAATAGATTTCGGTTTCATTTGAGACGACTTTTTTACTGCTTCATAAAGCAGCTTTTTAGTACTACAAAATTATTTTATGAAGCAGTAAGAAAGTCGTCTCAAACAAAATTTAGTATATTTTTTTATTGGTTCACCGAACTTCTTTTTTGAATATTTAAACTAATTAAGGAAAATTTATATACATATCAGATATGCAGGCTTCGATCCCAAGACCTTTTGGTTGATAGTCAAAACTACCAACCAACAAATCAAGATGAGCTGCGTGATTCTCCGAATTTGATGTAGTAAGTCTCTAAGCCTAACTTGGTTGATTTATATTGATTTGTGTGGTATAATAATTGTATTATGTTTATTGATAGTTGAGATGGCTTTTGTAACGTGATTCTTTCAAAATGTTAGATGTTCAACCCAATGGTCTTAAAATAATCAAACGTCTTGAATATAATCAAAGTAATAATTGCCATGTTGAAAACCCATA
Organism: Dendrobium catenatum; assembly: GCF_001605985.2. Taxonomy (NCBI): domain Eukaryota; kingdom Viridiplantae; phylum Streptophyta; class Magnoliopsida; order Asparagales; family Orchidaceae; genus Dendrobium; species Dendrobium catenatum. Next base: position 1,816,489 of record NW_021320138.1, on the reverse strand, counting down.
AGTGAATAAGCTTAATAACACATTTAATTTTGATATTATGTAATTAGTCAAGTTCCCCATGGATAAGATTGAATAAGTAGTGCATTCGGAAGGTTTATTTGTGATAACTTTCTTACTATGTTTTTTAGGAAGTAACAATAGTTTCTATTTGGTTATTGTATAGCCGCCGCTCTTAAGAAATTTTTGTATTAAAAGCTGTTTTTGCATCAGATTTCAAAGAAGTTACTTTACTTATTTTAGCTATATAATTATTTTTATAAAAAGATACAGTCATCTCAAATAGACTTTAAGTCAGTTGAATATCTTCATATCTGTGAGAAGAGAAATCAGTGTTAAATAAAAAGGTAAAAAGATGCAAAGATGTTTGTATGATTTTTGCCAAATTATTAAAAAGCGCTTTTCGAGAAGTTTTGAGTGGATTTCTCAAGACTTTTGAGATAAAGAACTGTAGCAGAGGGTTCCCAATGAATACATCCAATTGCATATTGATTAAAGATAAGATATTAATTAGTCTATTAAGTATGTTGATAAATATGTTTGGATTTGTTTGTTGAGACAAAACTAAGCGCATCAAAAGTAGATCAAAATATGAATGCTAAGTGTTTTTGTAGAGGATGCATGATGTCGCACCGGATCGAGGAAAAGGTGGTTTCTTTACTATACAAAATTGAGTTTTCCAAATACAAATAAAACCTACACTTAAAACTCAATTTGTTGTGCTATATTTTTTCCAACAAGGACCAAATAAAAGCAAAATATATTTAACTAAGGTAATTAATAATGGCTTAAGTTTAATTGAACAGCTATTTAAGTAAAGTACTAAATACTTTTTACCGTATATAAAATTCACAAAAAAAAAAAAATCAATAGATGCATTATATCTCTTCTTCTTTTAAAGAACTTTACTTGACTTATGAAATCTTCATGATACCATGCACATTCAAGTGTTTTTAAACTACTCTAGTTTAAGGTGGCATTGATAAAGAAGATGTCATGCACTATACCGATTGGTATTCAAATAGATATAGCTGTTCTAGAGAGGTGGAGATGTTTGGCAGCAACTAGCATAGAAGGTATCATACACAAGTAGAATCTCAAAGTAGAGGGAAGCTTGTTAAGGAGGAAGGGAGAGACTGCATGTATTAGAGCCTTATAAAGCTAAGGTCACAAAGAGATGAGCTAACTTGTGAAAACACCCGATTTGTCTTAATTGTACTTTGTAAATGAAACTGGCTCAGTATTATCCTTAATTGCGAACTACGGGCTTTGAAAATTGACACCCAGGCCTCTCTATGGCCCTTTATTTTTTTCATGTCATCGAGGAGAGTTTTAACGAGTAAGTTTTGAGGCAAATTTTTAGAAGGAAGATTGGGTTTTGAATAAGATATTACCCTGAGATTTCACCATTATTTTGCGAGGACTTTATGATATGAGTTCAGGTTTCCTATAGGTGCAAGCCCCTAAAGTTGATTTCCCCTCCCGATAGTGAGAGAGAACTTTTGATTAAGGCTAGTCATCAAACAAATACACAGCATTCAGCGTATAGTAACAACATGGTTTATGTATTTGAAAATTTAATATTTAAAATTGAAAATTTACCACCTTGCACTTAAAGAGAATGATGGGGGAGTGATGATGAAACTGATGAAGATCTCATGGTTCCGTCGTCCCGATCGAGTTATCAGGATCCATGGTTTACTAAGTTAGAGGAGGTAGTCGACCCAACCTGACAGAATAATCCTTATTAGCATATATGGGTTGCTTTGTCCAAGAGTATCTTATAGACCTAGGGTGAATATTTATCTAAATGGACAAATTTGAATACACATTAGTACGTTAATAGAGGACTTTGTGCCTATCGATTATATCCTATTGATTCATTGCTCAATGATTTGATGTCATTGGAGAACATACATGCTCTGACAATCACTGCAATTTAATGGCGTCTAGGGGTGTAAACGAGTCGAGTTGAGTCTAGTTTAGGCCCTTATCGAGCTCAGCTCGTTAGTTGGAAAGCGAGCTCGAATTCGAGCTCGTCAAACTGTAAACGAGCTCGAGCCGGCTTTCGAGCCATAGGTGGGAATTTTTAAATTTATGTGAATTTTTTTAAAGTAGGTGGGATTTTTAAAAATTAGTCAAAATTTATGTGAAATTTTTTAAAATTAGGCGGGAATTTTTAAAACTTTGGTGGTTTTTATTAAATTTTTAAATTTTAAATTTAATAAATAAAAAAAGTATTTTAAAAATATTACTATTTATTCGAGCCGGCTCGCGAGCTTACGAGCCGAGCCAGCTCAAGCTCGAACTTGAGCTCGAGGTCAACTCATGAGCTCAATAAGCTCGGCTTGTGAGCCTATAAATGAGTCAAGCTCGAGCCGGCTCATGAGCCAGCTCGGCTCATGAGCCAGCTCGGCTCACTTGCACCCCTAATGGTGTCATTTGTTAGCAAAACCACTGGGTCAGAGTATCTCGGTCATAACCATTCACCTATGGTGTCATTTGGTAGCGAAACCATTAGTTAGAGAAAACGTGTCATGTCCTTACTAGCTAGAGATACATTGGGAATGAATCCTAATGATATTCTCGACCGGACATTTCTTCTTCGTGAGGTGAAATGATTTTCAAATTTTTTCATATTGACAAACTATTACGTAGGGTGGATAAGTATTTTACTTTAAGTATTTGATGATTAAGTTCAATTTTAAATATTTTAGCTTCTTGTGTTTTTTGAGTTTTGAATTTTTATGAGAATTTGGGAGGCATTTTCAAATACATGGGGTCTCCTCTGTTTGAGATCTTCTATCAATACGGTCATCAGCAGGGTGCTTATAGACAATTTCTTTTGGTTGGTTGAACCTTATCGACTCTATCTATTTGTCGACAGAGGATCGGGATCTTCATCGGCTTTATGTCTTTATAAATGAATTTGTCTTGTGATAGACCTTGAAGGCCTAACTTGAACATATAAAATAAATATCCCGATCAACGATGTGATCGTATATGTTTTTGACAGTTCGAGCCATGTCGACTTCTATTTATTCGTATAGAATGATCGGACTCGAACTTGAGTTCATTTCTTATCCCGGGCAGCATTCTCAAATATCATGTGTATGCATACATCACGCTTATCAGAGCCCATGCATGTAATCATATTTTAACGCATGAGGGGGTGTTTTTGCAATGATCAGCTGTGCAAATAACTCCCTTCGAGCAATGCATAGGGTTTCATTTGGGAATTTGTAAATGTCTTATGTCCGTTTGTATGAGTATTGCGGATCCAGTGATGTAGCACTACGATATTGGTTACCCATATCTTATTGCATGTAGGTTACGTGTAGCACTAAATTGTAGTTGGGAAGTAGTGGTCATTTGAATGTTGCGCGAGTTCCCTTAAGGGGCCTATGAATGCCTTATATCCGCTTGTACAAATGTTACATATTTGATGGCATAATGTTGTACTATTTGTTACCCATTGCTTGTTGTAAACAGGATGTCATGCATCACTAAACTCTTATTGGCAAGATGTGCGAGCTTCTTTGAGGGGCATGTGAACGCATTCTGTCAACTTGCATGAATGTTGTTGATCTAACGGTGTTGCTTAGCATGCTTTTGTGCAGCATTTGCAGATCATTAGCGTCAATAACATTCAGGAGTGACGTATGGCAAACAATAGTTCTTGCCTTTAGAGCTGATATTTCAGTAGTGGACTCTAGCTTTTTTTAATTTTTAATATATCATAATTGATATTTATCTGATTTACAAATAATTTATAAATTAGAATAAATTAATTATAGTTAGGATTTATTATTATTTTTTTCCTTTAAACTTACCGATGCTAATCCAAATCAGGATGAAAAAAGTTAAGAAAAATTTTGTTAAAATAAATTTAGGCCCTTGCTGAAAATTTTTTTGGCTAGCTCTGCCACTACCTAAGGTTGTGAAAATCAAATCAGACAACGAACATAAATGAGAGGTTCACAATTTAATGTTCAACCAGGGTTGAACCGGATGATATAATAAAGATTAAAATTATTCAAATATAATATAAATTATGTTATAATTAAAATTTTAACAAATAATACATAACTATTTTGATTAAAGCTCATGAACAAACTTGATTGAGGCTTAACATAAAGCTTATTAAGAAGCTCGATTGATCATTAATGTGATTATAGGCATAATAAATATAATTATAGGCATAATAAATAGGTCTTAAAATTTAAAATTTTTAATAATATAAATTTCTAAATAATGATAATAATAATAATTATTATTATATTTAATTTAAATATAAATTTTATAATATAAAAAAACTTATATTCCTAACTTTAATAAATTATAGACATTCTCAACTCAAATTTACATCCCAAACAATTTGATAGTTTAATTAATATAGAATTCTCATAAGTTTTTAGTGCTCCATCATAGAGTAATTTTAAGTGGTTCTCTTTATATAATGTAAAGCATAAATAATAAGTAGCAAATAAAGCTCTATGATGTGACAACCTAGAGTTCTATATTATAGTTAAATTTATTTACATAAACATATGCTCCTAAATTTATATTTAAAATTTAAAAAATAATTAAATAAAAATTAATATTAAAAATTGTATTTTATTTAAAAAATATTTATTGAACTAATCGGTTCAACCAAATCGGAACCGGTTCGACTATTTACCAGTTGAACTGACAGTCAAAACTGGTTAATTCGTATCAGTTCAATGCAAATTCAATTTTCCAACTTGATCAGAGCGGTTCACAGTCAAACCGATCAGTCCAGTCTGATTTTAAAAACATCGATACCCCCTTCTCATTACACCAATGATGCATACAATTCCTATGAGCATGCTATTTTTGTACAAATAACATATCCTAAAACTTACGTCATCAAATTAAAGAGTTCCTAGTCATGATGTCAGGCTTCACTCCTTGGTTTGACATTTATCAAATATATGTAGCTAATTTGCATGGCATAAAATTCTAATACTAATTATGTCAGTAAGGCTTGTCATAAAATGAGATAACATGGATAATCACTATGGATTCACATGGCTAAACATTAGGTTGAGCTAGCTTGAGAAAATCCTAATTTTAGTGCAAATTGAGTCAACATAATTGGGTTAAACCATTTCTCAAATCAACTTTGAAGTGTTGGAGAAAGTTATGAATGTTTAGCATTTGATGACATATTATTATTGTTGATGATGATTGTTGTCGCTCTTTAAATGTGTTGTCTTTCATAAAAGAGGGCAATGCCCCACTAATACTGATGATAGGTGACTACTTGTTGACACCATCTAGTGGTTTTGCCGATGAAGATCTATCATTCGTGTCGATGGAGTTATGCATGCTAATGCTATTTTGACATGTCCCGCACGTGCTTGTGCTCGACGTTCGCACGGTCCACCTGCTATCCCGCTTGAGGCTCGCTCGGTCCGCCTTTGCCCACAGTCTTGCATGTGCTCGCGTTAAACGCTCTCGGGCTTGGTCGAGTCAAACTGATAACCAGGCGGGTTGGGTTCGGATATGAATTTTTGATCCGTTTACAAAACCGGGTCAAGTTTGGGTCAGCTGAATTAGACCCAGATCAATTCCGGGTTCTACCCAAACCCATTTCATCTCAATTTAACACTTAATATTTCTTAATACTGATATTTTGCCTCAAACTGATAACCAGGCGGGTTGGGTTCGGATATGAATTTTTGATCCGTTTACAAAACCGGGTCAAGTTTGGGTCAGCTGAATTAGACCCAGATCAATTCCGGGTTCTACCCAAACCCATTTCATCTCAATTTAACACTTAATATTTCTTAATACTGATATTTCAAGGCAAACACTAATCACTTTGACATAGTTGTGTTCTCATCAACATCATTTAGAAAAGAGTTTCTATATTGAAGGAAACCTTATTTTGAAAAGTTATTTTCACTGGTAATATCAATCCTTTTGTTAAAATAAAGGTTGCCCACTGCTATGATCTTCAATGGCAGTCCCCACCAAAACTCATATTGTTGATCAGATGCTGAGTTAAAAATACAAATATTAATATATTTATTATTTAAAATATAGAATATAAATATGTATTGGATATACTTTTATAATATAATATTTTAAAATTGAAAATAATAATTATTATATAAATTAAAAACATATAAGAACAAATATATATATGATAATAAATTATTTTAAATGCTTATAAGATAAGAAGTATATTTAGATTTATTTAATACCTTAAGGTTAATTAAAGAAGAAATAATCATAGGATATGATTAGATATTGTTTTTTGAAAGTTGAGAAAATTATTTAGTTTGTTAGAAATTAAAAAAAAAAAACTATTAAAAATCATAGGAAAATAGAGCTAAATTAAAAGAATAAATTATTATAAGTTATTTAATTAATAAATTTTAATATATAAGAGAATATATGACTTAAGTTATTTAAATAATAAACTTTTAAAGTTCAAAATTGTTTACGACCTTATATTATCTCTATCTGTATATGATCTCATAGATTCTTATAATCTGTTATAAATTTTATGCACAAAATAAAATTTGATGGAACAATATATACTCACTTATTTTATTTAGAAAATGCAATATTGGCCTCGTCTATAGGCTAAAAAAACAGTCTTAATATATTGACAGCAATAAAAAATAGTGAGAATTTTAAATATCATATAATAACATTCAAAATATTAGGATTTATAGATTTTAAAATCTACATTGTATTATTTGCCTAATCTCGCATTCCGTCAATGAAGTTAGCTATCATGCCAAAAACGATGAGGGTCCAACAATATTTGAATGGTCGAACATGAAAGGAGCAACGATGTCAATGAATATGCGGTAGAAGTTAGAGATCAAAGTCCAAGTTTCACGAGCAATAATCTCAACGAGATCCAGGGTGCATAGACTAAAGTTAGGGTGTCAGAGATGGAGGCGCAGTAACCAAAGGCAGAGTTTTGCTAACAATGATCTCAACGAGATATGGTGTTTCATCGATGGGATCTAGAGTTTCAATGATAAATAGAGATGCAGTGAAAGATGCGTTAACAATTGTGATGGTGACGGGGTGGCAGATTGTAATGCAAGGGAATGTTATTTTAATTTTATTTGGATGTTTTGAATGCTATTTATATATAATAAAATTTAAATATTTTATATTATATAAATCCCCTTCTTATCTATTATCCACCTGCCACTGAAGCAAAAGCTCATCAATCATAATTCATTGACTATTTTCAAGTAAATTAGGCTCCTTTTGCACCTTTATATGATGATGCACAACGTAATATCTTTTCTTGAGTGGATTATGACAAGGCTTGAGGCCTAAGGCCCTAAGCTAAACGATACATATCATCAAATTGTACTACATTGATACAAGTAACCAAGACATCAATGGGACACAGTACTAAAGAGCCATTTGAAGGCGACTGCCACCGAGCTTAGTTTCTTTCTCCTTTTAATAGCCTTTGGTGATGTTTTCTGATCCCTAATAAAGAAAACTTTCAGCAAATCGTTTTCTAACTTTAGGACCCTATGAATGATTAGCCTTTCCTTTTTCTTTGATGGTCATTTTGATTTGGATAAGTTGGTTGATAATATATTTAAGCGTTATTTGATTTATAATTATTTTTTTTTATAATAAAAAGTAAGGAATATTTGGATCTAATTCAAAATATTTTGCATGAAGCTTCTTACTAATTAGGCTATTCAATTCATCTAAGTAATACCAAAATCTATAAAGATTTAAAGTCACTGGTTTGGTGGACTGGGATGAAGAGGAATGTACCTGATTTTGTGGCAAAGTGTGAATCATGTTAAGTGGTGAAAGCTAAATATCGGATGCCTAGTGGAATGTTATGTTCGTTATCAATATTTTAGTGAAAAATGAAAATATATAACAATGAATTTTTATGACGACTTTCCTAGATCTATGCAAGGATATGATCGCATTTGGTTGGTGATTGATAGGTTAACAAAGTCAGCACAATTTTTGCTTATTTGTTAGACTGATTCAGCTGAAATTAAATTTTGTGAAGATATTTATGAAGAAATTTATGTGACTACATGAGTTTTCTAGTCTTATTGTGTTTGACAGAGTTGATAAATTCACCATTAGACTATGAAAAGATATACATGGAAGTTTGACAGAGTTGATAAAGCTTACTGCTCACGGAAACATCCGAAGATATGATTAATTAGAAAGAATAAGTTAGGTTTTAGAAGACTTACTAGGGCTATGTATTTTGGATTTTAGTGGTAGCTAGAAAAATCTTATTTCATTGATAGAGTTTGTCTATAATAATTGCTATACATAAATCTAACATCAAGATGACATCCTATAAAGTATATTTGCATGATAAAAATGCATTACTCCACTAAGTTGGATTGAGGTTTCAAAGAGGCAGCTGATAGGTCCACCATTTTATTTATTTATTTATTTTGATGGGTCCATCATTTATGGATTAAGCTACTAAGAAAATTAGGTTAATCAAAGACAGAATAAGGGAGACCTATAATTTATTATGAATTAAAGCATAGAATTGTTGAATTTGGAGTTGGAAGATTTGTGCTCTTAAAAATTAGATAAATGAAAGGAATTTTTGTATCTGGTCAAAGAGAGGTTGAGTCCTAGGTTTATTAGGACATATGAGATAATTGAAAGAATTGAAAAAGTTGCATGTAAATTAGCATTATCAACATATGTATCTTTTTTTTTTTTTTTGAAAGAGATTTATATAAAATAACAAAAAAGAATGAATACAAGATCAACCCAAAACAAAAGCTCTCTAAAAATTACAACAGTTAAAATAAAACCTAAGAGCTTAAGTTCCAAAAAAAGGTTCAGTAGGAAGCCAGGACTACCAACATCCTCGAGTATTCGCAGGGACCATCCAGAAGAAGCATCAACGGTTGCCACAAGGAAACAACGAGGATGGGAGCCCCAACCACATCATTACCCTGCAACAACCAATCGAAACCAACACCAAAACCAGTAGAAATCAAACAGCTCATCTTCTTTTACCTCCTCGATTCCAAAATTTTCCACGCTGAGCAACCTTCAAAGGTTTACCCGAAACCATGCTAAACTCAAAATCAGGATCTGAAAATGAATCAGAATCCGAATTCTCCTCAGAAGAATTATTTAACCAGTCACCATGAGACCCAACAACCATTTCAGAATTACTACCCAGGGCAACATTGGATTCCACTAACTTCACATGCACATTAACCAAGTTTTGAGAAAATGGAGAAACTCTCAGTTCCGACCCATCACCTATTGTAGGACCCGATTCTTGCATAACACCATTTGAAATCAATCCCTCACTGGAATCAGATACCAGATTATTAATCTCAATACCCTCATTCCCAGCCAACTGAATTAATCCAACAGACGAAGGAAAAAAAGGCAAAGCATTTGGAGACAAAGAGGCATCAGCCTCAACCGAAACCACCTTTACACCCAAAACATTATCCTCCCTATTGTTATCCAACAAAACATCAGACGTAGGATTTGCCACAGTAACAGAAAAATTCCCAATCAACTTAAGATTGAAACAAAATTTCCGAATGGCATCGACGGAGGGCCTTCGCCCCGGAAAACGACCCACCAAAGAGAATTCAAAAGGTTTAGCGAGCGACCTAACCTCATCCTCAGAAATTAACAACGCCGGCAAGCCACGATGAGAAGAAAAAGTCAGTTCAGGAAAAGAAGAGGAAGTAGAACCTGAAACCACATCCTAATTGAACATAATATTTCTAATGTATCAATGGTTACAAATAAAAATTAGAGAGGGCCAACAGATAAAATTGAGGTGTGGAACAACTTAACCTATATTGAAAAACTAAAAAGGATATTGAAATTCCGTGTTAGAGAATTCAGAAGCAAAAAAATCTAATTAATGAAAATAATAAAGTGTAAGCATAGATCAGAAAAATAAGCAACTTAAAAAAAAAAAAAGAGAAAGATATGAGATAGAAGTTCTCTCGTTTGTCTAACAATTTATGAATGAAGTAAATATAAGGAACTAAATTTAAAAAAAAAGGAAGAATTGTAATATTCAAGAAATTTGAAAAAGGTAAAAAACGATCATTTATCTAAAATATTATACCCCCAATATTATTTGTATATCTCAAAATTTATAAATAATATTTTTTTATAAAATTTTATAATATTTACTTATCATTTTATAAAACTTCAACATGTACATAATATGAAAGATATTCTTCTCACATGTAACAACCCCACTTCCCTCTCCAATCTACTATAGAATCTTCTCCACAAGTCTAATATGTGAAATTTGTGGCCCATATCACACTTTCTCAAGTCGACCTTCTCTAGCATAAGCCTAAGCGCAAACCATTAAGCCATAAGTTAAATATCAATGAGTAAATATTTCATAAATACTTCTTCTATTGTTTATTATTATGTTTAAAAGATAAAGACTTTAGGTAAATGTTAGCCATCACCCCATATCTCTCTCTCTCTCTCTCTCCTTGTTATTATTATTACTATTTTGAAAAGATCTCTCTAATTAGTCAATAAGAAACACCTAACGAATATTTATAACAAAATAATATTGGACAATTGCTATGCATAATATATAATATGCAATTAGGGAGTAGGGTTATCAAAATAGGTCAAAGGATCGGGGTCGGGGTCAGGTTCAACCCGAAATTGACCCGACCCGATTTTGGTCAATTCGAACCCGAATTGATTGCTAAAAGAGATAAAAATTGACATGAATCCGACCCGATAGCAACCCAAACTTGACAAGATAACCTGTTTTAATTAAAAAAAAATATTTTTATTAGTTTATTAATCATATATAGATTTTACATTAATTGATAAAAATAGGAAGATTATACCAACAAATAAAAGAAATTAAAGAAAAAATATTAAATTGATCAAATTTTTATCAAAATTGACTTCTCAGGTCAACTCGAATTCGACCTATTTAATGAACGGATCAGAATGTCTTACCCGAACCCAACTTATTTATTAACACATTCACGAAAAACCAAATTTTTCGAGCCAAATCATTTATTGACATCTCAACCATTGAGTCCTAAAAATTGACATTATCCATTACAAAAATAAAGGCCTATTTTAGACGCATCTTTTAGCTATAAAAAAAATGTTAAAAAATAGAAACATCAGACAATTGCGCCATTAACTCAACAATTTCACTAAGAAAAAATTCAGTTTTACGTCGCCATGCATTAACTGCTCCTAGTCTTGCTGTATTACACGTTGGTTTGCTAAACCCGCAAGCAAACGCCCGCTTTCAATAATTACTTGGTTAGGCCAAATGATAATAAGCAGCAAGCAACCAAGTATTCAATGCTAGCAGCCGTAAATAAAACAAGTTTTGCAACGTTTTGATGAGCCAACCCATTACAGATATTTAGCCTTCGCTTATCTGCTCTAAAGAATGGCATCTTAGCATTCAATGAGGAAAAAGAGAGAAATGAAAAAGTAAATATGACAGCAGGCTTCAATAAAAAGAAGAGAAACGCAAGCCTGTTCATTCAGTGTATTCCCCAAGAAACCGCTCACCTAGTGTATTCCCCAAGAAAATCACTTGTTTTTTTTTTTTTTTGAAAAAGATTATTGTTATTTTTACTATATTAAAGAATTTTATAAAATTATTTTTATGATTAAATGTATAAAAATATGATAATTATAAAAGAATTATTAATCGATTTGAAAAATATATATACTTTTAAATAAGTTGATTTTTCATAACAACTATACAATCACTTTTAAAAACAACCTTTAGATGGTTTTTTAGGATTTGTTTAGGACAATATTTTCACTACTTTACTTCTCAAATTACAACACCTTAATTTGATTATTGTTTTCTTTAGGGGTGTCAAAATCGGGTTGCAGATCGGGTTTGTGTTGAACTCAGAATTGATTCAACGCTATTTGACACAACCTAATCCCTACCTTTTTTTTCTGCAAACATGTCATAAAATTCAACCCGGACCCGACCCGTCTGGTTTCTGAGTTTACTCGACACGAAACGGGTTATGGCCGAAAAAGCGTGTGAATGGGAGAAACCTTGTCGAAGAGGTTACTAGTCTCGTCGAAGCCGTAGGACGCCAGAATCAGAAGGGTGTCATCGAAGCCGGAGAAGAGGAAGGAAGGAACGTCGGGACTGGCGGAGGGAGAGGCATGGCCACGTGACGGCAGCGAGACGGCAGCGAGATAACAGAATATGCGAACATGGACGTTGGCGAGGCCATTGGGCCGAGTTGACTATCGAGTGCGGCTGTGGAGGCGGGAATCGGGATTTCGTGTAAGAGGGAGTTAGGGTCAGATCCGTATCGGGTCATTTTCGGGTTTCCGAATCATCCCGGACCCACCCCATTTTTTCAAAAGGATCGAATCATGGAACTCAAACCCGACTCGTTTGCGAATTGGGTTGACCTTATTCCAAAATTTTCACGCCGGATTTTCGGATTATGTCAAATATTAACACATCTAGTTTTCTTGATATTTTTTCAGTGCTTTAAAAATTTACTATGATGAGAAATTTCTTTTAACAATCATAATTCTTAATATATAATAGCTTTAACAAAAAGTTATTCAATTTTTTTAAAAAAAATATTTTTAATATATTCATAACAATTTTTTAGAAAATTAGTATCTCCAACAATTTTACAATCAACTTTACAAAATACTTGCAGCCATCCCAAATAGCTTAACTAATTATTTTCAATTTATTCAATGATAATTATAAAAAAATATTAATCAATTTTATTAAAATAATATTTATTCTAATCATAATAATTTAATTTTCATGACTACTTTACAATCAATTTTACAAGCACCGTTGCTTGTTTAACCAGCTTTTAGGTTCTTCCTCACATGAAATCCACCTCCTTATAAATACATAGACTGCCCACAGATTTTTCATCTCCCCTGTATTAATGCTGGCCTCTTCTTCCTCCTCTTCTCTAGACCCCCGAAGAGAATTAAAAATGAGGCCTGGCATCTCTTTGAACGATCCTAATCCACTAGCTCCGATGGCCGCAACGGTGGAAGCCATCCCACCGGCCGTACACACGGCGCCATGGCGCTCACCGGTGCCGTATCTGTTCGGTGGCCTGGCGTCGATGTTAGGCCTCATAACCTTCGCTCTACTCGTCCTCGCTTGCTCCTATTGGAAGCTTTCGGGCTACCTCGAGAGAGTCGACAGCGATGAACATATGAGCGAGACAGCTGGTTCCGGTGGCCTCGGAAAAGCTGCAGATGAAGCGCAAGAGAAGAAGGCGACGGATTTGGAAGAACGGTTCGTCGTCATCATGGCCGGAGATGAGAAGAAAATATTTCTCGCCAATCCCATTCGTAGCCGCGCTTCCACTTTCAGTGGCAGCGGTGGAGACGAGCAGCCTTCCGCCGCCGCGAAGATAGGCGAGAACGAGAGCGACGGCGGCGGGGAGACGGTAACAGAGAACTGTGCGGTGAACGTGTCAGGTGGTGACTCGACTCACAATCACATCTGAAATGGTCGTTTTCCTCTTATTTTCTTGAAAAATTATTAAGTGCGTAGTGCGCACAGTTCGCACAAGTATTGAATGTCTAACGGTACTCAGCGGTACCGAGTGCGGGTACCGCTAGGTACTCAATGCTTATGCGGACGGTTCTCCCTATCCGCACTCCACACCTAATAATCTCTCGATTTTCTTAACCATCTTTATATATATATATATATTAATTTTTTTCTTTGGCTGAGCGAGTATGATTTGTTTGTAAGTGGGGTTTAATATGACTATTTGATTTCTTTTTTCGAAAATAATCTTTTTTTATATATATAGTGAAAAAGTGTTTATTAGTTCAAAATTTGTTGAGAAAAGGTGGAAATAGATAGAGAAAAACTGTAATGAATCATAATAAAATATTAAATATTTCTCTTAATCATAGCATGGAGTGATATGTACCTTACAAAACTAAATATCTTGCTTCTTATCAGACTCAATCTACTTAGTAGGATTTTTGTCTTTGCCTGAAATAGTATGAGTATAAAGTTCAGTACTTTAACCCTTTTCCCTATCTCAAAGTTCAATCCACAATTCAGTATTAAAATCAATAAAATAAGTGTTGGTGTTTACTCAACGCTAGGCATGCTATATTATATATGAATATGAATGCAAGAATGTCCATTTATTAATGCCTCCTTGTAACTCCCAATTACCACCTCTTACAATCTTGTGGCTAGTGCAGAGCAGAGCCAAAATAAAGCAGTGTATTCTTATATAGAATCATCTCAGAGTCAAAGAAAAATATTGTAGCCCACAACAGAGATACATTTGCATTGGGCCCAAATACAAAATCTAAAGTGCACTTTCACTTCCGTAACAAAGCTCTAGAATGCTATGAAATGCATGATGATGAAATGCAATATTGAATTTTATATAAGTAATCCCAAATTTGGATGCATATTCAAATTCTTCAAAATTTTTCCAATCTTTTAGGGGATGTATAAAATGTTAATCTGACACACTTTATCAATTGTGCTGAAGTTCAAAAGCGACTCATTTATCCATAAAACTCAAAAATTCATAATGAGCAATCAATTAGTAAAATTTCATATTCTTATAGTCAAATTGTCCATAATAGTGTGGGTAATGATTTACTAAAAGTTATATGGTGGAACCTTTTTCAAACTCAAGAAAAATACATTTATAAGCATATAAATATGTTGTAATTGAAATTAGAAATAAAGTATAGATTGCCTACCTCAAGCCCAATAATTTACCCAACTAGTTGAATAGACATTTTTGAATTTTGGCCTCTTAAACCTCTCTTCATCTTCTTCTCTCATTTATTTCTTTCTCCTCTCTCCTCTTTTCTTCGGCAAGGCTCGGGTGCAAATGGGATTCACAAGTGATTTTAAATAGTTTTAATATTTAAAAATAATTAACTTGACCTAAAGTAGTGATGCTACCTTTCGTAGCACTGTTGTGCTCCTAAGAAATCTTTTAGATTCCCCCATAACATCTTCACTTGAGACCTAGCATCGCAACGACGCTTCCCCGTCACTCTAGCGTATGCCCAAAAAGTTGAGAGCTCGATGCCTGGGCACCTACTACCATAGTGCTGTGGCGCCTATAGAGCAAAATGTAAAGTATTGGATTTTACTTCTCAAATGCCAAACCTCAGTTACTCGGAATCCTAATAAGCACTCTAAGACTCATAATTATTAATTAATTTAGAATTGATTGTCGTTATCAAAAAATTACCTAAATTTTATATAATATATATATTATATTCTCCCCTTCTTATAGAAAATATCATCCCGACTTTTCAAATTTACAGCACAGTCAGACAAGGTTTTGATATAATTGTCTCATTCAACCTCTTTCTCCCAAGTTACTTTTTTCTTTAGTCTAGCTTTCATTGAACTTTCACCATCATAATCTAATGATTTGTTAATTGCTTAATATTAGAAGCCAGAATATGCTCAAGTTTATCTCTAAAAGTCAGATTGGGTGTCATATCAACTTTATCTTCTGGGACTCTTAGATCTACATCTGATACCAATCTCTTTAACACTAACACATGGAACACATTATGGATATATGAGATACGGCTCGTAAAAATAAAAAAAAAAAACTATAAGCATATTCTCCAATCCTCTCAATTACCTAAAAAGGTCCAATATACTGAGGACTTAAATTGCTATCTTTTTTTTAATCTATTTACACTCTTTATGGGGTTGACTTTTAGATACACAAAATTGCCAACTTGAAATTCCACAAACTTTTGTGTTGGATAAAAATATTTCTTTTGCTTGTCCTGAGAGCTACTTCCAATCTTTTCCTGATCAGTCGGATCTTTTCAGTAGCACTTTCTACTAGCTCTGAATCTATCTGCTTACTTTCTCCTACCTCTGCCTAAGATATCAGTGTCCCACACTTTTTTCTATACAGAGCTTCATAAAGAGCCAGATCAATGATTACTTGGAAATTATTATTATAAGAAAATTCAATTAAAGGAATATGATCAGTCTAGCTTTCTTCAAAATCTAGAATACAAAGCCTCAAAAGATCCTCTAAAAACCAAATAATACTTTCAAACTGCCCATCCATATTGATGTAAATTTTCAAGCTGAATTTCAACTTTGTCCCAAGACTCTCTTGAATATCGTTCCAAAACTTCAAACTAAATCTACCATCCTGATTGATAATGATAACATTAGAAATTTCATGTAACCTAACAATCTCTTTCACATACAATAGAACTAACTCGTCAACAAAATTAGTCTACCTCATTGACAGAAAATGAGCAAACTTAGTCAATCTATATACTATAACCCACATCTAGGGGTATAAACGAGTCGAGTCGAGCTCGAGTCAGGGGGTGTTCGAGCTCAACTCGCAAGTCGAATACCCAGCTCGAACTCGAGCTCAAGCTCGAGTCGGGCTCAAAAATCGAGCTCGAGCTCGACTCGCAACACTATATCGAGCCGCTCGCGAGCCGCTCGTTTTCGTTCCTAACATTCCCGCCTGCTTTTAATTTTACCGCCTGTTCTTTTATTTTTTGGGAAATCCGCCCGTTTCAAACCGTGGAGCAGAGACTGCGTGAGCAATGCCACTTTAGCATTAATTAGAAAAGAAAAAGGCTGCTATTCTTCAGCAGCTTTTAGATTAAATATAAAAAAAAAAAAAACATTAGTTCGAGCCGGCTCGCGAGCTCACGAGCCGAGCTTCGTCAAGCTCAAACTCGAGCTCGTTTACTAAACGAGCTCGAACTCGAGCTCGAGCTCGACTCGTGAGCTCGATAAGCTCGACTCGCGAGCCTATAAACGAGTCGAGCTCGAGCAGGCTCGCGAGCCGGCTCGGCTCACTTACACATCTACCCACATCACATCATAACCTTGACTAAACTTGGGAAAGTTAAAAGCAAAATCCATAGTAATCTCCTCTTTTTTTCACTCAATAATATACAACTATTGCAATATTACACTAAGACTTTAGTGCTCAGCTTTCATTATCTGATATACTTTAAATTTAGAAATAAGTTCTATCACTCCTCACTTCAATCTAGGTCACCAGAAAATGCACTTCATATTGCGATACATCTTGTTATTGCTTGGGTGAATAGTGCATACAGAGTAGTGGGCTTTATGTGGAATCTCCCTCCTCATATCACCACTACTTATGATCCATAATTTGTTACCACAAAAAAAAAAAACACACACACACCTTACTCATCTACATTCCACTCAACTATCTTTCCAATTTGAATATGATCTATCAACATTGCATATTCTTCATCTACCTTCTAAGTTTTTTTTTTTATTTTTTTTTATTTGATAATAAGGGTTGAACTATCATCTGAGATATGATTCTAGTATGCATATCATATGAATATATTACTTCTAATTATAACTTCTCCATCTCCCAAATTAATATTTTCTCAGAAGTAATTACTAAACTAGCTACCACTCCTATTGATTTCTTACTCAAAGCATCAGTAACCATATTTTCCCTACCTGGCTAATTAATAAATGAATTTCAAATCATAGTCCTTAATTAGCTCCAACCAATTTCTCTGCCTCAAATTTAATTCTTTCTTGATGAAAATATACTTCAAACTCTGATGGTCACTATAGATCCCACATTTGACATAATACAAATAATTTCATCGAATTTGTAATGCAAATATAATAGCTTCCAAGTCTAAAGCATGAGTTAGGTACTACTTCTCATATAACTTAAGCTTCTTGGATTCTTAAGTTATTACCTTTTCATTCTATTGCAACACACATCCCAGATCTTTCAATGAAACATCATTATCACTTGAAGTCCTTCTATACCCAATAGAATTATTAGTACAGGGGATTGCACCATATACTCCTTCAATCTATGATATCTTCTTTCACACTCTGGTGTCCAGTCAAACGATATAGTCCTTTGGGTCAATCTAGTCAGAGGAATCATAATATGAGAGAAGCCTCTAACAAAATTCCTATAATAATTTGTCATGCCCAATAAACTATGGAACTCTGTTATGGATTACAGTCTCAATAAATCTACTACAACCTACACATTTCTGGGATATATAAATATCCCTTTCTTATTTATCACATGCCATAAAAAAGTTACATAAGTTAACCATAACTCAAACTTCAAAATTTTATAATATAGCTTGTATTTCCTTAGAGTCTCAAAAGAAAATTATAAATGTATTGCATGATCTTCCACATTTCGAATACATCAATAAATTTAATAAAAATTTTGATCTAAATTCTCAAGGAATACTCAACTCATCAAATCCATAAATACTAATGAGGCATTAGTCAAACTAAATGACATTACCAGAAACCCATACTATTTATATCTAGTGCTGAAGATTTTCTTCATCACATCTATTGCTTTTATTCTTAAATGATGATAGTTTGATCATAAATAAATCTTGGAAAATCTGGTTGCATATTCTAGCTGATCAAATAGTTTGTAAATCATGGGTAACGAGTGATTATTCTTCATAGTTACTTAATTCAACTCTCGATAATCAATACACATATGTAATGATTCATCTTTATTCTTCACAAATAATACATGAGCTCCCCATGGTGATCCACTCAGCCTAATAAAACCTCTATCCAATAGCTCCTCCAATTATACCCTCAACTATTGCAGTTCTCTTCGTGTCATCATATAAGGAGTCTTCATTATCATAATCATACATGATAACACCTTGATATAGAACCCTAAAATCTAAACCTTAAACCCTAAACCTAAAGCCTAAATGGTAAACCTTAATCCTAAACCTTAAACCCTTAAACATAAACCCCATACCCTAAACCTTAAATATAAACTCTAAGCACTAAACAATAAACCGTAAACCCTAAATCTTAAATTTTAAAATCTAAACCTAAACCATAAAATGTAAACCCTAAAACCTAAGTTCAAACCTTAAGCACTAAACCCTTAATCTTAAATCCTAAAACCCAACCCTAAATAATAAACCCTAAAGGATAAACCTTAAACTCTACACCCTAAATCTTCAACCCTAAAGCATAAACCCTATATCCTAAATCCTAAAACTCTTAACCCTAAACCTTAATCTCAAAAACCTAAACCAAACCCTAAACCCTAAAATTAAAAACATACACCCTAAACCCTATAATTAAACATCCAACCATAAACCCCAAATCCTAAAATCAAAACCTTAACCTTAAAATCTATGCCCTAAACCCTAAATCGTAAATCTTAAACCCAAAACATTCACCCAAAACCTCAACCCTAAATTCTAAACCTTAAACTCTATATCAAATCCAAAACCCTAAACTATAAAACCTTAACCTAAACCCTAACCATAAACCCTGAACCCTAAAACCTAAACCCTAACCATAAACCCTGAACCCTAAAACCTAAACCCTAAATCATAGTCCCTAAGTGTTCAACCATAACCCTAATCCATAAACTTGAATCTTAAACCCTAAATCAAACCCTATACCTTATCCCTAAACCCTAAACCTCTAACCTAAACCTAAGCCCTAAAACCTAAACCCTAAACCCTAAACCCTAAACTCTAAATACTAAACCCCAAACCCTAAACCCAAACCCAAACCCTAAACACTAACCCAGTAACTCTTTAAGAAAAAACATCATAAAATTCCTTCACCTCTATAACATATTCAAGACTTCTAATGAATCTTATTAAATCTCTTACATAGGCCAAAAATATAGAATCTCCTTACCTTTAAGCCTTATACATTTATAATATACAGATTATAGATGATAAGGAGCTCTTAGTACCAAAAAAATAAAATATTTCTTGGTTTATACATAGTCTCACATTCTTCTTGCTACAATTAATTATAGTCTAATACTTATTCAACATTTCCATACCTACTATCACATAGAGGCAATAAAATCAATGTTGACATGAATTTCTTTCTATATGTCTTAAGCTCACATAAGTAGACCTTATTTATTCCCATCAAATCTCTCGTTAGAAGTATAAAAAATAATTCAGGATATAACATAATAAGAATAAGACTTAAATCATCCAAAAGACATTCAGACATAAAGTAATAACTAGCACTAGAATAACAAAGAAAGTAAGGTAGCTCAAAAATACATATCATACCAATCGCTACATATGGTGCCTCATTCGCTTCCTATTGCTATAGACTATAGACCCTGGGTTGAACTAGAGGGGCAACCAATAGGTGTAGACTTCCTCTGAACTCCTGAAAACCTCTCACTTAATCTACTCTTGCTCTGCACTAAAGATCCCTCACTGGTATCTTTAGATGGAGCTATTGCTAATGGATAACTTTGAGTACCTCCTACCTTGGATCAACCTTCATGTACACTAAGTCACCTTGTGACTAATTGGCCTCTATAAAAACATTAACCTGCATACCTATAACATCTGCAAAAATGCCTCCTACCATAATATTCGTACTACAAAACATTACTAACAAAACACATATCTGCCTACACTAACAAAAATGACAAAGCCTTCTCTTAGTGGTAGAATTATTTTTTTTAATATATGGAGGTCAATCCAGACAAACAAGTTAAATACTTGGCATTATCGACTCAAAGGGGGAACAGTGCATGGTGGGTTTAATTACTTCATAGTAGACAACGGGAAGGAAAGGGTCCTCTTTATAGTTGGAGTCGTATGAAGTAGCTAATGAGATGGCATTTTCTACTCATAGACTTTGAGCGGCTATTATACCTCCAATATCAACATTGTACACAAGGGCAATGCTCTGTAAGTGAGTACACATATGAGTTTTATCAGCATAGTGCACTATATAACTTAACGAAATCCAAAAATTAATTAGTGGCTAGTTATATTGGAGGTTTGAAAATTAAGCTCCAAGATAAATTGGAACTAAATTTTGCCTAGTCTTTATCTCAGGCAGTAAACTTTGTGTTAAAGGCTAAAGCTCAAATACAATGACATTATTGATCGAATACAGCACGACAATCTTTTCATGAGGGAAATTTGGGGCAACCCAAGCTTGTTGCATCTTAAACCAAGCCATTACTCTCAACACCTGTATCTGCGGCCAATGCTCCAACTGAGTATAGGGGACCAGCTAAGCCCGAAGCAATAACCTAAGATAATCTTTATGATAAACATTCCACCATAAAATGTTTTAGATGTCTGCAACCCAGCCAAAAATCTAATGAATGTCCATCCCACCATCAGGTATAATTAGTGGAAGGAGATGAAAAAGCTAAACAATCCAAAACATTGGAGAAAACAGAGGAATTGGTGGAAGAATTACAAGCCAATAAATGGGAACTAGTCATTTGTGTTATGGAGAAACTGCTTTTAGCCTCGCAGAAACTAGTTGAAACTCAAAGGCATAGCTTATTTCTTACCAATTATACTATTAATGTCAAGTTATATGAATTGGTGAATGACAGCGATTGTACCAAGAATATTATCTCAAAGGCTGATGTTCAAGCTCTGCAAATTAAAATAATAAAAAACTCTAGCCCTTTAAAATTAGTTGGGTAAAGAAGGGTGTAGATTTCCTCATTTGTAAACTTTGCAAGGTCACTTTTACCATCGATAAAAGCTATTTATGTCAAGTTACTTGTGTTGTCCTTGAGATGGATGTATGCCATTTGATCCTTGGTCAACTGTAGCAGTATGATAGCAGAGCGGTTCATGGTGGCAGGGCTAATACCTATACTATAGAACGGAATGAAAAGAAGATTAAGCTCCTATCTGTTGGTCCATCCTAGAGTAATCCCCACGTCAGTAGTCTCACATATGTTTGTGTCATTTTGGGTCACGCGCTCTTGTAATTGAAAGGCTCAAGCTGTCTGATCCTTACTTTGGTTGCCAACAATTTGAGTGAACGGATTCCTCTAGCCCATCATCAATAAATTCAGCAGTTGATTGATTCATTAGATGACGTTGCTTCACCTGAGGAGCCTTCGACGTTACCTCCTTTAGGAGATCTCCAACACCAAATAGAATTTATCCCTGGAGTAATTTTACCTAATTTACCTCATTAATGCATGAGCCCTCAAGAGAATGTCATTTTGTAGATTATAGTGTAGGAATTATTACAAAAGCAATTCATACAGTCAAGTTTGAGCCCATGTGCTGTCCCATCCTTGATTGTTCCCAAAAAAGATGGACAATGGCAAATGTGCATTGATAGTAAAGCTATAAACTGCATCACTGTTGAATGTAGATTTCTCATCCCATGAATTAATGACCTCCTTGACAAGCTCGTAGGTTCCACAATTTTCTCAAAGTTGGACTTGAGGAGTGGCTACTAGCATCAAATTAGTATTCGACCTGGAGACGAGTGGAAGAGTGCTTTTAAGACGATAGATGGGTTTTTTGAATGGAAGGTTATGCCCTTTAGGCTTTGTAATGCCCCATCTATATTTTTGCGACTTATGCATGAAATATTAAGGCCTTATCTAAATAAAATTTATATAGTATATTTTGATGAAATTTTAATATTTAGCACTTCCTTTGTAGATCATTATGACCATCTGAAATTAATTTTTAAGACTCTATGCGGCAACCAATTGTTCCTTAATATGGTCAAATATGAATTTGTCATCACCAGTGTATACTTCCTGGGGGTTTTTTTTTATGTCAGACGAATAATGACTGCTCCATAAAAAATTTCTTCCATCCAGGAATAGTCATTTCCTCTCTCATTGGCTGATGTGTGTAGCTTCCACAGCTTAGCTAACTACTACTATAGATTTATCAAAAACTTCAGTAGTACTTATCATGGCTCCCACTACTAAATTTTTGAAGGTTTCAACCTTCTCATGGACCAGTGCACAATAGAAAAGTTTTGAAAGGATTAAGGTATCTCTTAGCTAGACATCTGTATTGGTTTTTCTTATTTTGACAAACCCTTTTAAGTGGACATTGATGCTCAGTCATCGGTGTAGGAGCAATTTTATCACATGATGGAAAGCCGGTTGAATACTTTAGTTAGAAATTGAGCACCGCCCGATAGCAGTGGTCAGCATATAAGTAGAATTTGTATGCGGTTGTTAGGGCTCTCAAATTGTGGGAGCCTTACTTGTTGCATAGAGACTTTGTATTATGTATCAATGATCAAGCATTACAATATATCAAAAACCAAAAAGAATATCAACAAAATGCATGCGAGATGGATTATATTCTTTAAAAGATTTAGTTTTGTAACTAAGCACAAGGAGGTTCAATCAAATAGAGTTGCACATGCTTTGAGAAGGCCTTCGACCCTTCTAACACACCTTCAAACTGAAATCACTGGCTAGCAGTCATTATAGGAGCTTTAAGCCATAGACAAGGATTTTTCTTAGGTTTGGGCAACTTGTGTGGTAGGCGAACTGCAACAAGACTATATGTTCCATCATGGGTTTTTCTTTTAAGTTGAATAGCTTATGTGTTCCCGACTCATCGTGGCAGACTCAATTGATTAAAGAACTCCACAGTGCTAGTTTGGCACCTCATACCAGGCGAGGTAAGACTTTAGAGCTGTTACATGCACGCTTCTACTGGCCACACTTACATAGAGATGTTACCAAATTTATAGAGAAGTGCTATGTCTATCAAATAAATAAAGGTACAACTAAAAATACTAGACTTTGTCTTCATCTTCCAATCCCTAACTCTATTTCGGAAGATTTAACACTTGATTTTGGACCTACCTCTGACTAAGTGTGAAGTCGTTTCCATCATGGTCATTGTCGATTATTTCTTTAAAATGGCACATTATCTCTTGTGCAAAACGACATTCGACGCTGTCAATATTACCCACCTCTTCTTCAAGGAAATAGTAATATTGCACGGGCTACCCCGTAGCCATACCTTAAACTGTGACGTAAAGTTTTTTAGCAACTTTTAGAGGGAGCTATGGAAGAGGTTAAACACTGATCTCAAGCTCAGCTCAGTTCAGCTCGGCTTATCACCCACCAACTAACAGTCAGACTGAGTTCATTAATAGAACCCTCGATAATATGTTCCACTGCCTCGTGTTGGGGTTGAATTTTGGAAAATGGATTTTGAAAAGGTTAATCTTTCTTTTTTTTAATTTTGAGATTAACTTTGAATTTTAATTATGAAATCGAATATCCCATTAAGAAAGGTATTCCACCTTGAGATGTGGAAATAAGATTTTAAAATGGGGTTCATATTTAGAATTACAAATTCCACTTTGAATATTATAGTCAAATTTAAGAAATAACTGCATATGGCCTAGAAATGTCACAACAAAGTTCAATCAAATATCTAGCTATGATAATCTAGATGAATTATTGTTAATTTCATATTCTAAGTTTTATCAACAAATGATATATCTCCCCAAAGGAAGAAAATATCATTCATTATCAATTGCTCGAACATGACGATAATTATCGTCGTTAATTTTAATTTTCCTAGAGAAAATAAAATGAATTTTTTATATCAATATTTGTAAAATAAATGTGAGTTCTAAATTTCCTACGAGTGTAAGCCCTCATAGTAAATTACATTATAGGGACGATGAATTTCCTACGAATACTCTCAATTAGAATAACGGTGAAAATTTTATTTGGTGTTTCGATTAAGGTTGAACACTTATTGAAGAAAGGTAAAGGGTGTCTTGAGATTCTAAAATAATTTAGAAATACCCCAGCCTATTATATGTGTTAGGCTTTAAGTTTTGATTTGAAGAGATATTTTAGTTTGAGTTGATCAATTGATTAGAAATTTTGGATTATATTCCTGGAAGTTAAGGTCTTAAGGCCTAAAGTTGTCTCAGAACCTAAATTTAAATTAGGTATTAGACGATAGTGACTTGAACCTAGTTAATATAGTGTAAAAGTTGGATTTACCATAGCCTGGACTAGGGAGCCAACTAACCACCTAAGCGATTTAAAATCCATGTATCCAGACCCTTTTTGAAAGAGTGTAGGGATAATTTTAATTAAAGTTTTGAGGAGTTGGGCCAACATCTAACGTAGATCTTAATTGGCCCTTTGACTTTATGCAGGGTGAAAATGCTTAAGAAAAATAAAATTAAAGATTTAGATGCTTTTAAATTAATTTTAAAGTAGTGCATGCTAATTGACTCAATAAAATATATAAAATGTATGAAGCAGTTTTAAAAAAGCTTTAAAATATTTTTTTTATAGAGATTACACAACATCCCTTTGATAGGAGTGCTCCCTAATAGGTCAAGTGACCTGTTATAACCCGTAGGTGAGGATGTGCCTAACAATGAAGATAAAGTATTAATATATTTATGCAGACTCCCGGCAGTCGTGGGCATACTTCTTAGATCATTAGAATTTCTACATTATCCTAAAAATTTTATTTAAATTTTGAATAGTTTTGATCATTCCCTCACAAGCTTCTGATCATATCCAAGCAAAAATAAAAATGACATGTAAGAAAAGAAACTAAAAAAAGTAGGCAACCCTATGCATAAATGAAAAAAAAATAAATAAATCAATCAAATCAAATCAATTAAATTAAATAAATGTTTATAAGAAAATATCTTTTAATTACAACTCAGGGTCTAAATAAATTAAAAGTGGATGGGAACCTCTAACAATAATCCAGATTATAATCCTAGGACTGAGGCAATTGACTTTGAGTGGGATACACTTTAAGTCTTCATTTTTTTTTCCTTCTTCGTGCTCTTTAGATTCCTTAGGTCTGGATATCCAAATGAAAAGAAACTCTCCCATAAATGGATGTTTTATTTTCTCTTAGGATATTTAAAATTATCCTAACTTGGATGTCCAAATGGAAGGGAGCCCTCTTTTAAGAGATGTTTACTCATCTTTGGGCTCCAAGTTGGATGGTTGTATCCTAACTCAAAGACTTACTTTCACAACTCAACTCAATAAATTACATTAGAATTCAAAATAAAAATCTACTCCCTATAAGATTATCCTAAGAAATTAATATAATAAATATCTCAAGCAATTATATATACACATTAAATAAAATATCATCCATACTTGGCCATGCTCTTTTAAATTGTAAATGGGCTTTAACAATTAGCACCTACATAAAGTTTGTTTATTTAAAGCTTTATTTTTTTACCCCCTTGATTTATAGCCCTACATGAGCGTGGCCACATGCAAAAAGCTCTGTGAGCATCCATATCATTCCTAAACTAAGGGTAATCTATCATCTATTACATCAATTTACATATTATAAAATTTAAATAAATACTCATACCAATAAACTAATTTACAAATAGCATATAGTGAAAACTATAGAAAACCTCGCACACAAGTAACAAGAATGTAAATATTGGCATAGCTTAGATCTAGAGTCGGTTAATCTAGCAAGTATCTAAAGTGTGTGCAAGAGGCTATGTGATTTGGATATATCCTAAAGTTATTTACTATTTTGATTGGCCCAAGGTCACATAAAAATTTAGTTTTAGTTTAAATATTAATGAATTAAAAATATATTTTGAAGGGTTGATAAAATTTAATTAGAATGATTGGTTTTTTGTTTTAATTCTAGATTAAAATTTTTTTGAATTTTAAATTAAATATTGATTTTTTTGGATTTATTTGAATTATTAAATATATTAAATTAAAGGGTCAAAATTTACATTTCTAAATTAAAATGAATTTTTAAATTTTAATTTTTTTTCTAAATACTAGACCTTAAGATAAGTAAATAGACATAGTTTGCGTTTATTAGATTTTTCTATATTTAGTTATGAATTTTTTAAGTTGAAGTTGGAATTTAAACTAGAGTAAGCTAAAATGTTAACTTTTTTATTAATTTTTTAGGATTTGATATTTTTAATAAATATTAGACCTCAAATGGAGTTCAATGTCTTTGAGTTCAATTAATTTAAAATTTTCTTCATTAAGTTATGAATTATTGATATTTTGACCTAAATTTGAATTATTATTGGCCAGAAAGTTGACTTTTTTACTTTAACCTATTTCTTAATGTTTGACATTTTTATTAAATACTAGATCTTAAATAAATTTTAATGACACTAAGTTTGTTCAATTTAGAATTTTTTAGAATACTTGTGATTTTTTTAAGTTTAGTTAATTAATGAATTTTTAAAATTATTTAATTAGGAAGATTTTGATTGTTTTGATCCAAAACCATCCCAAACTATATGGAAAAACTCCTAAATATCAGGGATGACCCATAAGAGTGTATCCAAGTATTTTGAATTTATTTAAAATTTTGAATAAATCTTAATTATTTAATTTAATTAAATATTAATTTTCATTAAAACTTAAATTAAAGTCAAATTAAATGTTTAGTAATAGGTTTTTTATTTTTAATCGGTAGAGGATTAAATTTTGGTTAGTTTTATATGTTATTTATATTTTTGGATTTAAATTTGATTAATTATAATTGTTTTTAAATTTTCTAAATCCTTTAAAAAGCTGAAATTTGACTTTTTTAGTTTTTTTACCTAATGAGCTCAAAATCTAATGAAATTTAAACATATGGTGAAAAATGTTACTAAGTTTATTGTGGTTAAGTTTCACCCCAAATTGATGTATGTATAGTTTCCTAAGAATTTTCTAAGTTGTCTAGACATAATCCTTAATTATTTTTTCTAGATGTCACTAATGTTCACTTGGGTTTGAACTTCTATCCATCTAGCCCTGAGACATATTCAAGCACACCATAGAATTTATACAACCTAATTCTAAGAATTTTGTGAGTTATAAATTTTCAAAGTTTTGGGTAAAAAATAGCCCTATCACTTTGAAAATTTACACCACAGCAATCCACTACATCTGAACCTAGTAAAATTATAGGGGATGCCTAAGATGTCCAAAAATATTTCAAAATTAAGAAAATTAAATTTTTAATAAACTCAAATATCTCAAAATTCAGTCATCAAAATAACATGATTTTAATTTTAATAAATAATACATGAAAATACCTTTTCAATAATACAAAAAAATGGTTAAAATGAATTTTCTTTTTTTTTTTTTTTGAAGTTTTTTCTATTTAAAATGAATTTTTAAATATATAATTTTTAATCATTATAATGAAGGTGTAATGATTGGGTCATCACCACCGTCATTTGACACATTTCGGGACACACATCGCGCATCCTGGCTACCACTAAAATATGTGGTAGAAATTTTGGACAGATGAATCGACGACTAGGATTTAGCCGCATGTCCTGATCTAGATCAAAATGGCCGACATTCGAGCCCCTCGAATGTCTGCGGTTGACATAGCCGAATCTAGGCTGTCAGATTGTGTCTTCCTCACGATAGAACGACTTTGATCAAACTAGAGGATTTTAGTTCAAAATGAACTAAAATTTCATATTTCCATAACTTCAAAAATTTTCAATCAAAACAAGTGAAATTTGAAACATAGGTTAATGAAAATCAAACCTTCTAATACCTGGAGTTTAGAGGCTCATGCATAATAGATTTCCTATAGTTTCAAATTGAAGTTTAAACTAAAAGTTAAGCTATCTTAAAATCCAATGGGTGGATTTTTGATTTCATGGAAAGCTGGAGAAATCTTCTACAATTTTTTAAGACCTAAGAAACTTTTGATGGTTGGAATGAAAACTTTTAAGGAAAAAGAGTTTCTCTCACTCAGTTACTCTCTCTTTCTCTCTCTCTCTCCCTCTCTCTCTCTCTCTTCACTAAATGGTATTTTGAAGCTTTGAAATGGTGGGAAAAGGTTTTGGATGGCTTGGGAGAGGACAAGAAAAGATAAGGGAGAGTCTTAGAGGGCTAGAGCTTGCTAGAGTTGGGGTTTTTGGAAATGGGAGTGTGTGATCATTATTTGGGAAGGGTTTTGGCACTTATCCCTTTGAGTTGGATAGATTTGAGGGGGGGGGGGGGGGGGGGGGGGGGGGGGCGGGGGGGGGGATTGAAGTCAAGTGTCCCCCAAAACAGCTTAAAGTCATAGAGTGGATAGGTAGTGAGTCGATTGTCCTATAGAATATAGTTTGACCATTTAAAACCTTCACGAAGACTTTGTTGACTAGGTTAACTTGTCAACCAATCAACATGACTACTGATGTGGAGGTTTTGAGTTGCTTGGATGAATTGGAGAAGGTTTGGAAGTTAAAGATTGGAATTTAAATGTATGAAATGGGTTTTAAAACAGTTTGACCAAGTCTTGGTAGGTTGACTTGGTCAACTTTACTTGGACTTGATTAACTGAGGACTAAGACATGTTAAAGTTATGAATTGGGGTAGATTTGAGGGTTTGAAATATTCAATTTGCTTAGATGGGTTAGATTGACCCATTTAAACCCTTAAAGGGTATTGGGTCAACTTGGTCAACCAGGTTGACCCATGAGCTAAATTTGATCTGAATAGATTTGAAATGATAAATGGAGTCTGGTAAAGGTGGTTCCAGGGATTAAAATGATTATTTGGGCCAAATTAACCATTTAGATCATTAAGGGGCTATTTGGTCAACCTAGTTTGAGTCATGGTCTATTTGGGCTCAAAAGATTTGGTTTGATCAATAAAAGATAGTGGATGTGGTCTCATGGGTCAAGATAGTCATTTGGGTCAAATTAACCATTTAGACCCTTAATGAGCCGTTTGACCAACCTAAGTTGAGTTGGTCAACAAGGTTGACTCAGGGCTTGGGTTTAAGCTCAACAAGTTTAAAAAATATATATATTGATTTGAATGAAAGTGGTTCCATGCAATGGGGAGGCCATTTGGATCAAAATGGCTATTCAAACTCTTAAGGGGTATTTTAGTCAAAATAGGTTGGCTTGGTCAACCAGGCTTAACCAAGGTCTGGGTTTGAGTCTTATGCACTCCTAATGATGTTTAGAATATATTGGAAGAGATTTTAGGGTTTGATTTGACCGGGTCATATTAAAGTTTGGAGGAAACTTCAAATTTGCCCTAAAGGGACATTTTGGTCATTTTGACCCATAATCAAATAGGGGTCAAATTGAGTCCATCAAAATGTAGCTAGTTTAATGTTTAATATATCATAATCAATGATTTTGATATGATCAAAGGTCTTGGAGAAGTCCTATGATTAAAATTCACAGGGTAGAGGGTCTAGTGGTATAATGTGTAAATATTTAAATGTTTTATAGCATTTGGGAACATATTTAGTTTTTAGGGCTAGAGATCTCATAATGAGCTCAAATTTGAAGAGTTGACACTAGAGACATGCCCCATCTATATAAAATTGATATATCATGAATTAATTATAACGCTTATGTGATTGACCTTCCACCCGATATCCACACCTCACTCACATTCAATGTAGCGGATATCTACAGTTATCATCAATGGCGGAGCTTTTTTATTTTAGCATGAAATTGACATTATGGTTTTAATTTATTATTATTTTTTTAATTATAAGAACATAATTTTATGATAATCAAAAAAAAATTATTGGCATGTTCATCTAAATTAATTTCAACACAATTTTATTTAAACTATATATTATCATACTAATCTATTTCAATTATTTTTCTACCGTATATTTTCAAATATAATTTAAATAAAAATATGACTAAAAAATATTTTACAAGAGAGAGAGAGAGAGGGAGAGAGAGAGAGAGAGAGAGGTAAGAGGGAGAGCTAGGGAAAAGGTTGTCAGCCATAAAAACAAATTGAAAAAGAAAAAGAAACGGTGGAGAGAGAGAGAGAGGGAGAGAGAGAGAGAGAGGGAGAGAGAGAAGATATGCATAAGAGAGAGAGAAAAAGAGGGTGA
The DNA here is from genome assembly GCF_001605985.2 of Dendrobium catenatum. Taxonomy (NCBI): domain Eukaryota; kingdom Viridiplantae; phylum Streptophyta; class Magnoliopsida; order Asparagales; family Orchidaceae; genus Dendrobium; species Dendrobium catenatum. The sequence goes on along the minus strand of NW_021320138.1, from coordinate 1,785,817 downwards.
GAGCCTAAAAGAATTTTTTTTTAGGGCACTTGCCCCCTTGGGCCCCCCTTAAATCCGCCCATGGTTATCATCCTCTAGACAACATACACATCATAGAAATCTTGTTGGTGTCGAGCTTCTTAGGACTGGGGGAGAATTGATGCGGTCATCTGTCGCAGTTATCACCTACCTGCAAACACCACACATAGTTTAACTCTCCACTTCCACATTTATGCTATTTTCCCTTTCTGTTAAGCATAGTACAATACCTTTTATTATTTTTTATTCCCTTAATTAAGTATTTTCTAGTATTAGGCTAAGTTACTATATATAGCTCTGGATGAGGCAGGCAGACATTAGACTAAAATATGAGATTGAAAGACAAATCTTAACATCTAAAAAAAAAGATCCTCCCAATCCCCCCAATCTTTATATTTAAATTTGTTGACACTTGCTATGTAAAGGGTTAAAAAAAGTTTTACATATGGAGTTAGCAAATTTACAATCACACATGAATGACCATAAACAACAAATGACGAGGAGCTAGGTCATTGCCTTGCCAACATATTTCAAATTTCAGCCACACAACCCAAGTATCAAGGTGCAATCATACCAGCATCACAGTGCACCAGATCCCATTAGAACTACTAAATTAAGTATGTTTGGAGGAGAATAATACTAGGATGAGCGACTCCTGAGAAGTCCTCATGTCACATAGTAGGATAAAGACTCGATATGCTTAAGAAGTTCTTTAATGGTACTAATAAGTATTCACCTCTACCACCATCTCTATCAGTACCTGCCCTTACAGAGAATGAGAAGTTCTCAATTACTGACAAAAGACCAAATGACAACGACAAGCTTCCCTCGCTATTAACGTCTCTGGTTCTTTAGAAAGAAAGCTATAAGAAAAAGAATAAAAAGCAAAAACTGACTACGCCAGTCTCCATTTGGCAATAACTGCATGCTCTGCATTGAATGATCATCCACATGGCATCTCAAGTTGCGTAATTTGTCAAATGCTAACACGCCGATCAAATTAATGTATTAACTTTACGCCATGTTGATCTAGTTCTCTCTTCTATAATGTGCTACGCGTTTATTTGGAAGACCAAATATTTGAGGACTCGTTCATCTTCCCCAATTATCACTCATGAACATGAACATGGAGTAGGAGTGTCAATTTAGATTGGCAGATTGGACTCGAATCAATCTGGCTCAAAATTAATTCAACATGATAAGCTTATTAGGAACCTAACTTGTTTATCATATGGGCCAAAACGTTTGACCCCAAATTGGCTTATCTCTAATGGGACGGTCTATCATATAGATCTTATATATTTTTTAAATCAATACAATCCATTTAAATCAAGTCCTAGATGAGAAAAGTAGAGGGTGGCGTTAGGTAATCCAGATCCAACGTAAAACTTGTTGAACAATCTTGAAAACCTGTTTAAATTGAATATGATTTATTTAACCAAAAAATAACTTGTTTAATTCAAGCCTGAATATGATTTAAGTTTGCTGCCCGCGTCAAGTGCCTGCACTACCCACCATTTGCCCGTGTTGTCGTGACGCATGCGGTGTTGCCGAGCCACTGCCGTTGCTATTTCTGCAGCTCGGGTCAACCCGGTAATCCACGCGGGTCTGATTTGGGTTGAAATATCTGACCAGTTTGCAAAATTGGGTCGGATTCGGGTCAAGTCAACTAGTTTCGAATCAATTTCGGGCTCTACCCAAACCCGACCCGTGACCCAATTTTGACAGCGCTACCCTAACCTAATCCGAAAATTACTTGTGTAAAGATTTCTAACTCAAACTCAATCCGAAAATTAATTTAGCCAATTCCAATCCGAATTTTTCAAGTCGGTTCATGTTGGATTATAAAAAAAAAAAATTATAAGGCAACTGCTTGCAAATACAGAAACCAGTTACTGTAAAAAGAAAGGAATATAAGCTGTAAAGGAAAATTTTGATTAATTACAGATGCAATCAGGATACATTGTACTATTCTCTGTCTTATCAATTTCTAAATGATGATCCCCCAAACTCCAAGATCAAATTTATTCCAACTAAATATTACCCAAATTTTGTGTTTTATTACTCTCTCACCCCTAAGCACAGCATATGGCATATATCATTAAAGAGCTGTTGGCTCAAGTGGTATACTTTTTGTCTTCTAATTTAGAAGTAAAAGATGAAGCAAAATTATTTAAAGATATCCTGATATAATTTACGTCAAAATGGACTTAAGAATCTTTGAATTTGTATTGAGATTAGTGCATTTTATAATACCATATGTATGCACTAATATCAATATAAATCCAAAAACCCTTAAGCTCATCCAAACATAAAATTACATTAGGATATCCTTAATATAAATTTTTTCTTTGAGGAACATTTCCAAATGTTGAGTCAATATCTATATTTAGGCTTCATTTGTAACAGTTTTCTTAGTGCTTTCTAAAGCAGCTTTTCAGTGAAAAAAAAATTTATGCTAAAAACTTGTTTTAGAATGCAATAAAAGAGCCGTCCCAAAAGAAGCATCGGTTTTTTTACTACTTAAAAATAGCTTTTTAGTAAAAAATTAAAACTTTTGTACAAAAAACCCGCTTTAAGAAGCAGTAAAAAAACCGTCCCAAAGGCTTGCATCCATTTTATATTATATTTGTAAACGGCCTTATGTCCCTTATATATGTATTACATTGGACATTTCTAATGAAAAATTGGAAAAGATTTCTATCCATTTTATCTACAAAAAAAATCTTATATTATAATTCAAGAAAATGTCAATTTCGCCAAAATTTTAGTTCAATGGGTGGAGTCTATCCCCTACTCAAAAACAAAAATTTCAACTATTACCCTTGTAGCCTGCTGCTTAAGAACTCATTGAAATCGTCAACACTTGATTCGATTTGTAACTCTTCTAGCTGCTTAGCTCATCCTTTGCCGGCCAACTAGACAGGCCGAGCCGGACAAGGTTGCCAAAGCCAAAACTTGATTAGTTTTTAAAACACTACTAAGCACTAATTAATAAATTCCAATTCATTATTTATCGTTTAGTGAAGGCCGGAAGATACCACATAAAAGCTGAGATCCAGCGCTCTGAAGTCTGCCATCAATCCTTTCATTCTGAAGAGGAGAGGATACCGTCACGGCGAAGCTTTGTCGCCGGTAACAGCGATGGGTTCCATGGTGAGCTCTTGCTGCGGCGATGAGAAGGTCACACAAGGGTAATAATGCTTATATATAAGAGTTACTGAAACTTTTTGTCTTCTTCTTTTTCTACTGACGGTATATACTATCTGGCTTCTGATATGTAGATTTGCTGGTGGAGGACCAGAGAGCACAACATGGAGGTTGTTCACATATAAGGAGCTTCATGCGGCCACTAATGGCTTCAGTGAAGATTACATGCTTGGTGAGGGAGGATTTGGAAGTGTGTATTGGGGGAAGACTGCAGATGGGCATCAGATAGCCGTTAAAAAGCTGAAAGCTATGAATTCAAAAGCTGAGATGGAATTTGCGGTGGAGGTTGAGATTCTGGGAAGGGTGAGGCATAAGAACCTGTTGGGTCTAAGAGGATATTGTGCTGGAGCAGAACAGAGGCTTATTGTTTATGATTATATGCCAAATCTTAGCTTGCTGTCGCATCTTCATGGTCAATTTGCCACTGAAACGCAGCTGGATTGGAAGAAGAGGATGAACATCATTACTGGATCTGCAGAAGGCCTTGTGTAAGTTGATTTATTATTATATTTTGATCAGATTTACTAATCAGATTAGTTTGATTATACATCTAATAACATTTAAATCATTTGGTTTTGCTTTGGGATTAATAAGATTGGAATTGTCATATAATCGCGGTTAATTTGGTCGTTAATACTTACTTCTACATATCTAGCTCTTTTAATCTTCAGTTTTTGATAGGATTAACGTTTATAATTTTTTTCTTTTTCAAATGTTACCATCATTTTAGTATAGTTTTTTCTGTTCTATTGGGGGACTTGGCAATCAATTACATAACAAAATCTATTAATTAATATATTTTGAATTAAACTTCCCCTGAAACCCGTTTCTCTTTTAGACAAGCAATTTATTAATAAGAAAAATGTAAAAAAGAATTGAAGAATTGAAATTCATGTCTTTTTTGTGTAATGATTGAAATTTCAGTAGAAACTTTAAAGTTAGGCGTGCTCATATAAGAATATTTCAAGGATGGGTGATCTCTTTGGAAGTTATTCCAAGAAGGCAAAACCGTGAGGCCATTAAGTCAAAACTGATTATCTTAATGATTAAGAGTTTTAGGCTGTTAAAGTTAAGATATGTGAGTTTGAAGGAGGTGAAATTATTCTGTGCGGACACCGGACGGTCTGGAGACCAACCAGAATGCGACATCACCCGGTACACAGCGAACCGAGCATCAGTGCCAAGAAAAAAAAATGATGTGATGAATTCTGGTTGGTCTCCGGACACCGGACCGCACAAAATATTTTTTCTTGAATTGAAGGAGAGAGGGTTTTAATGAAATATCCATATAAAAGAGATGATAAGAGCAATTCATATTAAATGTAAATTAATTTTGACTAATTAAATGACCCAAATATATGTAAAAAACCATTGAAGATTAAAGAATAACCAGAATTTTATTGTCAATATTAATCCTCAACTTCCTTATGTGAACAAGGCTAGAAATAAGGTTTGTGGGGCACCTCAATATTCTCATATGAAGAAAATATTACTATATCAGTTTCTCTTCACTTTTTTTTTTTTTTTTTTTTTTTTTTTTTTCTTTTTTTTTTTTTTTTTTTTTTTTTTTTTGTCAAGGAAAAACTTTGATGCATATAATATGTCTTCTATATTATATAAAAAATACATTTTAAGATAAAAAATATTTAACTTTCTCCAATGTCTTAAATCTCATATTTTCTAAAATAAACTCTCAATCAGGTTAATACATAATATAAGTATATCATTTCTTCTCTAATAGCCTCACAAACAAATTCTTGTAACATAAAAACTGATGAATCAATCAGATAAATTTTAAGTAAGAAAATTATATAAGAGTATCCTTTCAACACATTTGATTATCTTTGAATTGAATGATATCATATGTAAATATCAATCTTAATATAAATAAAAAAAAAATTCAAGTCTATCTAGGGCAGTTAGTTACTCAAGTAGACACATGAGCCTGCTCGAACTCCACTCGAAAAATAGCATAGGAGCCAAGCTCGATGTGCTAGTAAGTTAATTTTGAGCCAATCTTGACTAGACTCGTTAGCCTGTAAGCCGGTTCTTTTAAAATATAGTAATATAAAATACACTTAAAATATCATGATCTTAGGGACAATAGTGTTAAAATATTTAAAAATTATATCTCAATTTTTTATATTAAGTGGTTATTTATGATTTTTCTTCTCATTTCTTTTTTTTTATGATTTTATTTTAATAATTGTTTGATTGATAATAATTTTTTTTTCTTTTTTTACAAACGAGCCAGCTCAAATTCATAGAATAAAACTCAACCTTGAGCCCAAACTAGATTAATCAAAACACTTTTACACCCCTAAGCCTATCAGATCATAATTTAAGTCCTGATAGTCTTACTTTTTTTTTTTTTTTAATATCTATATTGATCATAGACATACTGTGATTGTCAAACAGGTACCTCCACCACGAGGCAACGCCGCACATCATCCACCGGGACATAAAAGCCAGCAACGTATTGCTAGACTCCAACTTCGACCCCCTCGTCGCAGACTTCGGGTTCGCAAAGCTAATGCCGGACGGCGTAAGCCATATGACCACCCGCGTAAAAGGTACGCTGGGTTATCTCGCCCCCGAGTACGCTATGTGGGGCAAAGTCTCCGAAAGCTGCGACGTCTATAGCTTCGGCATCCTGCTCCTCGAGCTCGTCTCCGGCCGCAAGCCCATCGAGAAGCTCGCCGGCGGGATCAAGCGCACGATCACCGAATGGGCCGAGCCGCTCATCGCCGCCGGCCGTTTGGCAGAGCTTGTCGACCCGCGCCTCCGCGGCGAATTCGATAGCCAGCAATTGCGCCGCATCATCCACGCCGCGTCCCGATCGGTCCAGCCTGAACCGGATCGCCGGCCGAGCATGCGCCAAGTGCTTGATATTGTGCTCGGTACCTCCCCTGCTGCCGATCCGGCTAAGAACAGCAAGTTGGGCAATGCGAAGGATAGTGAAGTGGGGAGTTCGGGCATTAGCTCCAGTTCCGGTGCGTTGAGGCTGAAGAGCATCAAATACGGGAAAGAGCTTATGGCGATGGATGATGATAACAGCAATGATGGTGATAACGAATATGATGATGATGAGGAGGATGATGAAAGGGAACGGGAGTTGAGCAATAGCAGCGGTGATGGGGGGAATGGAGAGAGCAGGAGTATGTATGGGGTTTTTGGGGCGATAGAGGTGCAGAAAATGGGGAGAAACAGCTATGGCCAGAAAGGGGATGAGATTAGGCGGACGGCGCTGCGTGGGTGATTATGGCGATCGAAGGTATTTATCTAATCATCCCTGATTGTAGACAAGAGAAAATGGCCGGGATTGTGTATTGAGAAATTAATTAATAATGTTAGATGTTCGATCTGTATTTCGATTGATTGATGATTTCATTTATTTGGTCGTGTGGTACACGGAATTTTTGAGTTTATGATTGTATATTAATCGTGAAAACTGGAACTTGAATTGGTGAGATGTCCGGCGATAATCTCTGCTATCACCAACATCTCATGAGTTGATTTACTTTGAATGCTCTTTTTGGGAAAGGTGTTCATCCATAAAATATGGTAAGAGCAAGTTCCCATTTAGTAATGAAATGTTCAAGTCACCTAGGTTTTTGCTTTGATTTGCCATGGATTTGAGATAAAATTCAACAAAAATTAATGCAAATCTATCAGGGAATCATTACAACACACCATGTTTCCAATGCAATGTGTTTTCTATTCAACCATAATTTTAGGAGGAATTATATCATAGCAATTCGATTACAATTGTATTTTAAACTTGTGATGAATTCTACCATAACAAATCGCTTACTAATTTTAAGGACGAAAAAAAAAATCATCATAATATTTCTAAAGCTTTGAGAAATCCTACAAAAAATTTTTGAACCGACTTTATTGTGATGACATTTTACATTCAAATTTTCATGTGAAATTTACATGATTTTTATTGAATTTTGAATGGTACAAAATATGTTGAAATATAGTAGTGATTTTGTGTTCCTTTATTGGGAGTGCTCATGATATATAATTTAAAGTGTTACTTTTTTGGTAAGGCCTCGTTTGTTTCGGCATTTTTTTTCCTTTTCTGTTTAGAAATGACGATAGTATTTTTTGGTCGCTGGTTGGATGGGACATTTATATAGAAATGCTTTTTAGGAAACTTCATTTTTCTACTATTTTGAAAAGCTTTTTGATATTTACTTTTCCGTTAGAAAACTCAATTATCTTAACCATTGTTTCTAAAATTACCTTTTACAAAAGGAGAGAAAGAACCAAACGAAGCCTAAGGGTCTACATGATGGCAATAGAAATGATAAGGGGTGTCAAATTGCTTGGGTCTACATGATGGCAATAGAAGTGATACGGGATGTCAAAGTGCGTGTTTGTCATCTACGATCTCTTAGTATTTGTTGGGCCCACTTTTATCAAGATCTTATCATAAATTGTGAGATATCATAATGGGAAGCCCTGTATTTGTTGCTCAAACACCTCATGACATCAACGACCTTCAAAGAAGAACTCAGAATCATATGTGAGTCTATGTTTAGATATGCGCATATGTGTATTGATTTGTTGGGTTGTACTTCATTAATAGTCGATGTGATATGGAAAATGATAATATTTGCATCTTGATTTCTTTAGAGCATTAACTATCTATAGGAAGCTTTTCAATGGCCTAGGATTTCTTGGCCAACAAGAAACATCAACCAAAAACAACTATAGCGTGCCAATATAGAGAGAGATTATTTTGTGTGGTGTTCGAACGCATCCAGAGACCAATCCGAACACGCCGCGTTATCCGATGCAATATGTATTGCGTGACATTGCGCGCCTGAATACCGCACGTAATAATTTTTCCAATGCCCCAACTTATTGTAGAAGCCAACCTAAAACCATGGTTAAGATATCATAGGTGTAGAGATATAGGTTGAATTAAATTGAGATCTTTTATGACAATGTGAAATCCAAGCTATATCCATTTCAACTAATCAACTCAAGAGTTAGGCGTTTCAAGGCATTTTTTGATTGGTTCTCCTCTAGGTGAGCCATCTAGGGGCATTTTGGTAATCCTATAAGTTGAAAGTTTTCCAACTTTTTATTTCTATAGTGAATGGAACGCTTGGATTTATGCTTAATTTCCATTTCTTTACTAACAAAACAATGGTGGCCTGGGAGTAAAATAATATTATGTAGCGTTAAGTTTCATAAAATAAATATATGATTTAGTTGGTTATTATGTAACATGTTAGGGAATATGATGATATGAAGAATGCTCTCATTTTCTTGTCTTGTTAGTTTAACCCTTTAGCCTTTAACAATATGAAGGCAACTAAAGAAAAAAATATACATGAAGTCCATTTTATTGCACAATTGCCATTACTTTTAATTCAAAGGAATTTAACTTTGATTTTAAGGCTTTGTTTGAGACAGCTTTCGTATTATTTTATAAAGGAGATTTTTAGTACAATTTTTTTTTTAAAAATGAAAATTTTATACTGAAAATTTACTTTAAAAAGCAATTAAAAAACTGTCCCATACGATGCCTAAATTCATTTTTAGTTCAAAAAAATCTCATTCAAATTAACTTTAATTTTGTTTTTATTGTTTTGTGCAGAAAAAAAAAAAATAAAATCATTTTATTTTAGGGGTTTTTGGTGCTTAACATCCAACTTGATTCATAATCCTCAAATCATTTTGTAGAATCAAAGAATTATCCCAAAAACCAAGTCAATTAATATGTTTTATATGACCTGAACTCCTAACAAAATCCATCTGAATGAAACAAATCCCAAAACAAAATCCATCTGAATGAAACAAATCCCAAGGCTAAGTAGCCATCAAAGGGCCAAAGCAAAGCCACGAAATGGCCATCTATTTGTTCATACAATCCCTATGAGAGGAAGAGGCTCTCAGCTCCCTTATGATGATGACATCTTTGTTGACCAAGGCAATGGGCCTCTATCATGAATCTGAATGGGTCAGTCGAATCAATCCAAGCTAGTATTGTAAAGTTTGCTAGATTTATCTTTCGTTTGGGATGACTTTCTTCTTGTTTTCTAAAATAACTTTGTAGTATAAATTTTTTTTGAATTTGAAAATTTTGTACTAGAAAACGGTTCTAAAAAGTAGTACAAAAGCTGTCTCAAATGAAGCTTAATTTTCTGTTGAACTTCTCTTCACATATTGTTCTCTCAGAGCTCCAATCCAACGCGCAAAACACCTGGTCAGACGAAATTTATGAGAAGATTTGAATCTCTATTCCCTGCCTTCTGATCAGAAGCCCTTAGTCTTCATCGTTGATTTCTCTTCTTTGATCTAAAAACTCTATAATACTCATTAGACTCTACTTGACAGCTACCCCGTAACAATTTTAATTAAAGAAACTTCTTTTTTGTGGATTTTAAATATGAAAATGACAATTTGATCATTACTATCAAATAATTATTTATTCGCAGCTGCACAAATCCTTACAGCACTATATAACAAAGTATAATACAGTTCAACAAAAGACAAACCCTGTGAAGAGCTAAAGCTTCTTTTCAATGTTTGTTTGTGTTTTGTGCATATTGTTATCTCTCTCTATTTATATTTCTTTAAATCCTCACATCAAATTTTATATTAGGAATCCTTTCTTCTATTTTTATGACAAATTGTACGCCAGAGGAAGATACTAAAATCAAACAACTGTAAAACTAATCGCAGTAGTTCAAGTAGAACAAATCAAAGAAGGATAGTTGATTTGTTACTCAAAACAAAGAAACAAACAGATCAAATGATGAGAGGGCTTACGATGTCCTTCTTGCCAACCAAAGTTTGCATGCAATGCGACAAGAGATATTTTAACGAGAGAGGAAATGAATCAAAACAAAATCTGATGAGTCCAGATAAGATAAATTGCCATTAATGGGTACCAGGAAGCAGTTACCACTTGCGTCGGCAAGCAGCTATCCAGTTGGAAAATTACACGGTTTTAGCCACAGGATATGGCTAGGATTGAAGAAAGAGGTTTTTTTGGCAGAATGTTAAGAGATCCATCAAAACTATGGGGCCTGAGTAACGTGAGCTGCTCTATTAGCATATAAGAATTAACGCCAGAACTTGGATTGCTCATGATGCCAGCCTATTGTGATAATTCCTTAAATTGGATGAAGATGGGATTAGACTAAGGGCATCTCCAACCGAAAATCTCTTTTTTCGCTGCAAAATACAGTGAAGCTAAAAAATGACACGATTCATCTCCAATGGAACTCCATTTTGCACTCTTCGCAGAAGGTAACCGTCTTTCTCATCTTTCACGCGTTTCTTCGATAAATTCGGTAGAGACAGAAAAATAACACAGGTAAACAGTGCGACGTTCGCACTGTTCACCCTCAATCAAATACTGGAAATTTTACAGTTCGGCTGGAGCTCTCGAGCGACGTCATTCATGTGTTTGGAGTTCGGTTGGAGATTCCCTAAGCTGCTTACTTTGCAGAAAGTCTACAGAAATTTTTAAAATGAAGCGCTTTTCGTTTTACAGATTTGTGCTCACAAATCTTGATCATTCATAAAGGCACGCCAATGTTATGCAAGGTTCGAAACAAATGAAGTGGGGAAGATTATGGCTTCGTGTAAGTAGGTTGGTGGCATAAGGGTTAATAAGTGGATAAGGTAGCTTTAAGAGAGGAGTTTACCCAGGTTTTATAATGTGAGACTTGGAGAACTTGATAAAAATTGAGAGAAAGCAGAAGAAATTGAAGAGAAGTTTGATTAAGGACTTATAGCTTAATAAGGTATGTAACACTTGCTTTAATGGAGAACACTTTTCTGTACATGTTATGATGCATTGCCATGCTTCATAAAGATAATCTATATGAAGGGGTATATGTACAATGGAAGAATGTAGTATGATACTAAAGTAAAGACCACTATATTTGTAATCGCCCATTTTAGCACTGTTTGAAGTGCAAACATGGCAATCAAACAATTCAACCATCGCAACTTGGCTCCAAGTAGTCGACATCTAACATAAAACTTGTCAAATCATTTTGACATAAATCATTTTATACATTGTGTTAATACTAAGACGTTCCTTGGAAGCGACAGGTGTGTAAGGATTGCTGCATTGGCGGCCAGATGCAGTGTTAAATAGACAAGGATTGCACATCATGGACATATGTGGGCAAAGAAGTTAGTCCGTGAAACTAAAATTAAGATATGAACTTAGAATATATATTCCCTTTCACGCAAATTAATAAAATTAACATATATTATGATTCATAAGAAGATAAATATCATATGCATTTAAGAAACTAAATGGGTTGGAGAGAATGTTAAGGTGATTGATATTTTATGATTTAAACTTTTGTATTCTAGTAGAAATCATGCTAGAAATGGTGTATGCGTGATTATAAATAAGAGTTTGAAGGATAATATTATAAAAATGAATATAATTGGATATAGAAGTATATCTTTATCTATTGTTATTAATGCTCAGATTATTAATACTATAAGTGCTTATGCTCTTCAAATAATTTTGGATGTGTTTAAAATTAAAATTTTAAAATAACTTAGAAGAATTAATACAAAAGATATATGTTAAAGAAAAAGTCTTCATTGAAAGAGATTTAAAAGGACATGTTGGTAAAAAGGTAGATGATTTTAAAATTATTCATTGTGGCTATAAGTTTGGAGTGATTAATGAAGGTGGTAGTATCATATTAGATTTTTCTATAGCTTATGATTTTATAATTGCTAATATCTTATTTAAGAAAAGAAATGATCATCTTATTACTCATAAACGGGGGCAGAACCAACCTTAGTTCTCAGGGGGGGGGGGGGGAAAA
>NW_021320138.1:1739755-1773685 GCF_001605985.2 Dendrobium catenatum | reverse complement strand
CCACTTTGTGTTTGAACACAAGTAATAGCTCCTGCATATATATCTTTAATGATTTGAATATAAGCATTATTGAGTCTTTTCTTTTCAAGAACTCTTCATAGCACTTCTCTTGGAACTTTATCATATGCTTTTTCTAAATCAATAAAAATCATATGTAGATCCTCCTTATTTTCTCTATATTTTTTCATCAAACCTCTTAATAAATGTATGGCTTCCATAGTCGACCTACCCGACATGAATCCAAATTAATAAAAATCATATGTAGAAATGGTGTAAGTGTGATTATAAATAAGAGTTTGAAGGATAATATTATAAAAATTAATATAATTGGAGATAGAAGTATAGCTTTAACTATTGTTGTTAATGCTCAGATTATTAATATAAGTGCTTATGTTCTTCAAATAATTTTGGATATGTGTTTAAAATTAAATTTTTAAAATGACTTAGAAGAATTAATACAAAAGATATATGTTAAAGAAAAAGTCTTTATTGAAAGAGATTTAAAAGGACATGTTAGTAAAAAGGTAGATGATTTTAAAATCATTCATTGTGGCTATAAGTTTAGAGTGATTAATGAAGGTGGTAGTACCATATTAGATTTATAGCTTATGATTTTATAATTGCTACTATCTTATTTAAGAAAAGAGGTGATCATCTTATTACTCATAAGAATGAATATAATAAAACTCAAATTGATTATTTTCTTATAAAAAATTAGATCATTTAAATTGCAAAGATTATAAAATTATTTCGAGCAAAAGTTTATGTACCCAACATGAGAAAACTAATATTGTTAGATAAGATGGGGGCATTTAAAGAAATTTTACAAAAATATTTTTGAGAATAAAATTCTAGATCTTAAAATTTTGCCTATACATGAGAAAACTAATATTATATGAGAAAAGTAGCTAGATATATTAAGAATGTTGCAAAGGATATGTTTGGAGTATCAAAGAAAAAAACTCATAATAGTAAAAATAGTTGGTAATGAAATTAAAAAAAAAACAAGAAAAGATAAAAAAAAATAAGAAGTTTTTATCTTTTCTTTCATATTAGGAAATATTTTTTAATAAGTTTTTTTTATAAAAATTAGTTTAGATTTAGAAATTAATAATTAAAAAAGATATAAAAAGGCTCTTGTGAGAAGTCTAAGAAAGCAATATGTGATGTAAAGATTTTTGGTTTTAATGATTTATATAATATATTAGATATTAATAAGCGCTAAAGATGTATGTATAAGTTAGCTAAACAAAGATATAGTAGTAAGGATTTAGATCAAGTGAATTGTATTAAGGATGAAGATCAAAAGTGCTTTTATTAGAAGATGATATTTAACAAAGGTGGATGAGATATTTTGCTAAACTTTTCAATGAAGATTATGAGAATGTCATTGATTTAAGTGACCTTAGTACCCTAAATGAAAATAAATATTTTTTATTTTTATTGGTGTATTAGTAAAACTAAAGGTAGAGAGGCTTTAAAGAAAATGAAGTGTGGAAAAGCTGTTAGAGCTTATGATATTCCTATATAGGTGTCAAAATGCTTAAGAGATGAAAGAATTTATTAACTTACTAAATTGATTAATATTATTTTGAAGATTAAAAAGATGCAGATGAGTAGAGAATGAGCTTGTTGATTCCTATTTTTAAGAATAAAGGAGATGCACAAGATTGTGTGAATTATAAAGGAATTAAGTTAATGTGTCATACTTTAAAGCTATGGGAGAGAGTTATGGAGCATAGGTTATGATGTGATACTATTGTTCCTCAAAATTAATTTGGATTCATGTCGGATAGGTTTACTATGGAAGCTAATCATTTATTGAGAGGTTTGGTGGAGAAGTATAGAGAGAATAAGGAGGATCTACATGTGATATTTAATGATTTAGAGAAAGCATATGATAAAGTTTCAAGAGAAGTGTTATGGAGAGTTCTAGAAAAGAAAAGGGTTAATAATGCTTATATTCAAGTCATTAAGGATATGTATGCAGGAGTTGTTACTTGTGTTCAAACACAAGGTCGTTTGACTGGTATTTTCCTATTTCAGTTGGATTACATCATGGATCAGCCTTAAGCCCATATCTTTTTGCTTTAGTCTTGGAAGTTCTCACTACACATTTACAAGAAGTTGTACCCTAGTGTATGTTTTTTTTATGAAAATATTCTTCTTATTGATAAGTCTAGAGAGGGACCTAAAGGTAAACTTGAATTATAAAGATCACTAGAGTCTACAAGTTTCCGTTTAAGTAGATCTAAAATCAAATATATAGAGTGTAACTTTAGTAGTAATAGATTTAATGGGGGGGGGGGGGGGGGATTGTGACTTTGGATGATAAAGTCATTAATAAGAGTACACATTTTAGATATATTGGATTTATTGGTCAGAGTGATGGTGAAATAGATGGGGATATTATTTGTAGAATTCAAGTTGGATGATTGAAGTGGAGGAATGCATCGGACTTGTTCTGTGATAGAAAAGTTTCCCTCAAACTTAAAGGAAAATTCTATAAGATGGTGGTGAGAATTGCAATGCTCGATGGTGAATAATGTTGGTCATTAAAAAAGATTCATAATATTAAGTTAAGTGTTGCAGAGATGAGGGTGCTCAGGTGGATGCATGGCTTTACTCATAGAGATAGCATATGAAACGAGCATATATGTGAAAAGGTTGGAGTAGGTCCTATAAAATATAAGATTAGAAAGAGTCGTTATAGATGATTTGGTCACATAAAATGGTGGCCTTCCAATGATCCGGTTAGGAAGATGTATTAGATTTGACTTATGTTAAGAAAGGTAAATGTTGACTTAAATAGACTTGGTTAGAAAATATCATAAATGACATTTCTTTATTAGATTTAAATGAGAATTGATTCCTAACAGGACAATGAAGAAATGATTCATGTAGCCGATCCCACGAAGTGAGATAAATATTTCTTGTTGTTGTTATTGTTGTTGTACAACACTTGGATCCAATATTTCAAATGAATATTAATTTTAAACTAGAAAATTTATAAAAGTATATATCTACAAATAATTAATCGGTTTTTTACCTCTTACCGTCTTATCCTTATTCTCCTTCCTCCTATTCTTCTTTTTCTTCCCTCTCTCATTTCTTTTTTTTTCTTCTTCTTCTTCCAGCCAACGCCCTTCTTCAATTTCACGACCTCCATGCAATAAAATAGCCCAAATCAAGAGCTCCTAAAATGAGAGATTTTGGTTTGCAAAGGAAAACACGCTTAACTGTTGATTTCATGAAAATACGCTAACCTTGCTACAGTAATTTTCATAAATGAACACAAAAAGAATTAAAAATTCAGGAAATTTTTAATTTTAAATATTTGTAATTTACTATATACTTCTATATACCAATTTGGTCCAATTGAAGAGTAGAACATAATGAAATGATTTTTGTTGATTTTTGCGGAAGTTGATATTTGGATTTATAATTTAATTAAACAATTTTTGAATTTTTATTTGAAATTTTTGTATATTACAATTTTCTCATCCTTATTAGAATATCATCCCCGAAATTCACCTCACATACTTTTTCAAACAATTGAAAAAAAATTTGTCTCATATATGCCTCTTCTTTCCCACGTGGCCTCTTTAACTGATTTGTGTTTCCATTTCACTTTCACATAAGAAATGGTTATGTTTCTCAATTTGCGAGATCCGAATCTATTATCTTTCTTGGCTCTTAAACATATGTTAAGTTACTCTGTAACTCAATTTCTTCTTCTATAACTCTTTTATTTCATCTGCAACATATTTTTTGAGCATTGATATATGAAACACATTATGTACAACAGACATATATGCAGATAATGTTAATATGTAAGCAACTTTTTCCACTTTTTAAATAATCTCAAACGGGTTAATATATCTAGGATTTAACCTTCCACTTTGGTCAAACCTAAAAATTTCTTCATTGGCCTATTTTAAGAAGACAAAATTTCATACTTCGAATTCTATCATTTTATGCTTGGGTTATAGTACTTTTAGTGACTTTCTTCTGCAACTTTTTATTTATTTCTAATTTATTTGACTTTTTTCCGTAGCTTGATTAAATAATTGTGGACCCAATAGTTACATTTCTCCAATTTCAACCCAACTCAATGTAGTCCTGCATTTTCTATCACCACCATCATCCTTGATTATCGTCGTTGCCTCTGATGACTTGCCATTGGTAACCCAAGAGAAGAGAAACAGACAGAAAAAGGAATGAAGGTTTATAAATAATCATAGTTTTCCCCGCTTTGTCGAGGACGAGCACAAGGATCTGAGCCTCTCTGCTACCGAATATTGAGTAGAGCATCCTAGTGAACAGAAGACCCATGGCCGCTTGTGGAGTATCAAATCCCACAGCTCGGATTGCGCAGGATAGCCTCCAGATCCGAGGAGCAGAGCCCCTATTCTCGGTTAACGACTACAAATCGATAAAAGAGAGATGGCTAACAAGTACTTGCTGGCTCAAGTGCTTTCGATGTTCGTTGTGTAATCAAGTAGAAAGAAATGATTTTCCTTATTGGCAAACTAGTGTCCAGTCATAAGGGTTTTAACTGGGGTTTGCAGTGGGCTTAAACGAATTGTGGCATGTTTGAGGTGGCTTTAATTTTTTTTTAATTAGTTATGAAGTTATAGATTTGAATTTTTTTATTTAATTATAAATTTCCTTAAGAAATATAATTGATATAGATAACATATTCTAAGATATCACATTCGCAAAATCAATCTCTAATCTAAAATTTTCTAAAGAATTGCAAGTAGTCTAAGTATTCGACCAAAGCTATGGAGATTGAGATAATATAAACATATGAATACACACAATCAATCAAATATAAGAGATAATAATAGTCCTACAAAGTACATAATGCCACAATTAGATTAGACCCTTTGTGAAATTATAATCAAGTAATAGTACAATTGTTACAATGTTATAATATGTAGGGAAACTAGAAAAATAGTATTATTGTTGCTCTAATTTAAGAAAAAGAATTGGTGTTTGAAGATGAGAAAGACTTCTAATCTAAGGAGACTTTTAATGGAATGCAGGAAAAAAGGCCATTCTTCAATCGAATCAATATCTTAAATGGTAGAGACTATTGATGAATCGAGTTGCATTGGTAGGAATTTGAATGACAAGTGTCGTGAAGGGAGATACAAGTTAGTGGACAACTTCCATAGGGCGAGCAATGGGCATTAGGTGTTATAAATGCTAAGCTGGTTAAGGCGAGCAATGTGTATAATGTGTTATAAATGCTAAGTTGGTGTGTTCTAAGAGAGATTTATTGGAATTGTTTTTTAAAACGAAGGTATTAAATGGTTGGTCGTGAAAATGTTGAGTTATCCAAGAGGATCATAACATAAGCTATTTATCGATTCAAGAAGGGCAATTGAATGATTCAGATTGCATATATATATGTTGATATTTTAATCTTTTATACTCTCACAACCCCACCCTTTAATTTTATACTCCTATAAATACTTAATATGACATCAAAATGAAGAGTTCCTTTATATTCAATTATCTCCATTAAAATTTTTATTATCTTTTCCAATCATGGTTCAAAATTTTGGCTTGGCTTTGAGCTAATTTTGGTGTTGGGACAATATTTAAAAGGGATTTTTACATACATAACACTTGAAACTATTGTAATTACATATCAAACACCTAAATTTTTGTATTTACTGATATACCACCTAAAATCAAATTTTTCATCTATTTTAACACAACGTTATTATCCCCGTCAAAATCTCTATTGGACTGCCGCCTCCTCCCTCATCGGCCTGCTACTGCCGTTCTCCGAACAAGTTCTCGAGAACTAGGCGTGGAGCTTGTTGAAAAGGGCGGTGGTAAACTACAGAGGTCGCTCGGTTGGGACGGTAGCTGCAAACAATCCCATGGAGGTGGCGCACATCAGGTGAATTTCCCATCAACTTTTTAGATTTCATCTTGGTTAAATTGGTGATATGTCAAAGATTCTTGAAGTTTGTTGGACTTGAATTCCAGCGGAACACCAAGCATTACTTAAATCTCCATGTGTTTGAATCTTTAATCTGCTCCATATGGCTGCTGATGGAAAGGGTGATGATCTTAATCGTGGTATGATGATCTTCTAATCTGAAATCTAAGAAAAAAACCAGTCAATTGCTACCTCTTCCATTGGCAGAAAACATATCAGAGCCATAATACCCAAATTTGTTCTTTTTATTCCATTGGAAAAGCAAGACGGGAGAGAGAAATGAAGAAATAATCTGGATGGCGCAGTGGTCACAGTGATAAGCAAGACAGAGAGGGCAGAGAGCATCGTTCATATAGTCAAGGAACTTGTGAGCGTCGGTGTGGAGCTTGCATTGAACGAAGAAGCTCGCCGAGAGCAGAGGCCATAGCCATGGCGGCCATCAGCTATCGTTCTCTCCTCCTCCTCCCTGAAGGCGGGTAGAAGGAAGACGCGATGTTGATAGGGATTTTTAACGGGGTTAGTAACAAAGTGGTAGAATAGATGAAAAAGGGGTTTTAAGTGGTATATAAGTAAATACAAAAGTTTAGGTGTTGGATATGTATTTACAATAGTTTCAAGTGTTACGTATGTAAAAATCCCTATTTAAAAACATGAGGAAGGAGCATCTTTCTTGGGTAATGGGATGAAAGGAGTTATAATAATTATGTTTATTGAACAAGGTGGTGAACAAAAGGGTATTACAAATGACATAATGATAGTGATGAAAATTAACTCTTTGGAGAAGGTTGTGGACACACTAGCGAAGGGTCCAGATAAAAGCAATACCGACATAATAATGCTACATATGCAAGCTCAAGAAGTGGAGCTCTTTAGTGTAGCAACACATGGCATAAAGTATGTGGCTAATCTAATTAGTATCATTGAGATGGGGTTTTGTGAAGGAGTAGGTGGACAGGTTGCCGAGGGTGAAAAATCTTCATACAAAGAAATTAATATTGAAGATCTCATTGAGGATGATGTCACAAAAACTAGAGTATAAGTTGGTAATGCATTAGAGGTGCTCATCAAAACTAATAGAGCTTGGGGATTTTAAGTGAGATCGCATAAAGGTGATGTGAAGGGAAGTAGTAATGATTATAACTTTGTAGTTAAAGATCATGGCGAAGCAATTATGTATGTAATTGAGTAGCCTATCGATGACACCTTGAAGGAGACCACCACATGCTCAAAATTATATCAAGGAAAACTCAGAATGTCAATGAGTGCGTAAAGGATCAAATAGAGTTCCAAGATGAGGTGTTAAGTTGGATGACCAACAAAGTGTGCCAAGCTATAAATTTAAATGTATATCTTATAAGGTTTTTGATGTATATATATGCAAAATATTTTTTCTATAGATATAGGCATTGGTGTGTAGTATTACAAAACTCATTTGCATCCAATAGTTTTATTTTTAAGGATGTATATTTTTAGTTACTTAGATATAAATGTCATATGAGTGACATGATCATTTTTGTTACACAATGCTTAAATATATAATAAAATTATTATTACAAACATTACCAAATGACATGCTTTGCAATGTCTTGGGCATTCATGATTGCTTAAAAAAATTTGCAATGTTGACTTAAATTTTAAGAATTAAAATAAAAAATCAATTTCTAAAAATATTTATGCACTCAACCAAATTTTATGTAACCTTAAAATCAAACTTGTCCAATTGTTTTCGAAATGAGAAGATAAAGTTGATGAAAAATTAAGTTAGATGTTGTACCGGCCTCCACAAAAAAGTCTAATTATGTGGAGCATATATGTGTGGCTTATTAGTATAAGCCTAACTAATGCATATCATAAACAAGACTTATATACCAAGCATGTAAACAAGTTGCATAATGTTATTCATACATTTCCATTGTTACTAGCATATGCATGCACTAAATAATCTCTCTCCATTGTTACTAGCATATGGAGTTATAATCAGGCATCAAGATATGTGCATAATGCTAAGTATTTACATATTTTGAAAATTCTATGAAATAAGTACAATTGGTTTTGTAAACATCCATTGATAATTTTAAAATTTCTATGTATACTCTGATGAATTAAGAATGTTTAAGTGCAAGTAATACTCTGAAAGAAAATATATTTTAATATCACTAACACAACCTTGAAGTTTATCTATGAAAATATAATTAATGATTTTGAATCAATTACATTCTTAAAATTCTAAGAATTTCTCTTTTTTGTTAGAAATTAGTATATACTTTTAATATCAACCTAACATTTGAATAAATTATTTTTAATATTTTAATGGGTATTGATATCTATGATGTCAATGTGAAAGAAGTCTACTAAGCTCACTATGCTCACCGAGTGGATTTTCTAATATTCAGGAAAAGAAAAGGGCCCAATTGAGTAGAGTTGATAAGGGCGAGATAAATTGAACTCATACTTCTAAGGTGTTTTTGCAATCCAATGTTTTTTTTTAATATATATATGTAGATTTCACATAAGCTCGATTATTATATATAAAATTTTGAGAAATGAAATCAACTGGTGTTTAGACAATTATTATTATTTTGGATTCTATAATTAGCTCTAGCTACTTTGAATTGTAAGGGTTATGATTTACATGAAACTAACAAATTAGTGAGGTCCCTTTGATTGTTTATGCCATTGAGACTAGGAGTAATAATTTAAGATAGGAATAACACATCAATGAAACTATTATGTAAGATAGGAGTAATAATTTATGATATGAATATCACATTGATAAAACTATTATGTATGGTACCTCCAATTTAATGGTTACTTATATAATATATACAATCATGCATCAATTGCAGCTTAAGACAATGTGGAGTGAGTGGTTATAACAGGGTTGATTACTTATATACTATATATGTCATTATAAGAACATTGTAATTGCTTTGATTAATGAAATGATCAAAGTAATGTTGTTGATTGGTTATAAAATGATGTAATGCTTGTAAATTTGATGTTACATTGTCTATATTAAATTTCAAATGTTTGAAACAATTGATTTATTATACTTAATAAGCAAGTTTTGATTCTTTGTTTGAACCATAGGTCAAATTAATTTTGAACCTTATCTAATCAATATTCAAATTTGTTTCAACCACAAGTTCAAACCAGATTTGAGCTTGAAGTTCATGCCAGATTTGAATTTCTATTGTACAATTATTGGCTAATTCAAGCCAAATTTATATTTTGAGTTTCAAATAAATAGCCAATGGTAAAAACAGGGCATTTTAGTCTAAAATTAATATTTGGAAATTTTTAAAAAACAATTATATTTAACCAAATATAGATATTATATGACATATAAAGTTCAATTTCAATTTATTTAGGAAATTTTTTAAAATTAAGTATCGTCATAATTATCTTCAAGCGATTAACCAACGTTTTAAAATAAATTTAAACTCGCCAAAGTCGCCCTTTTAACGGGCGACTTACATTCACGTAAGTTGCCTGTTAAATGGGCGACTTATCCTATTTCCTTTAGCCGTCCTGCATACCCATTTCGTGCCCTAAAATTGCAAACGAAGACGCAGAGGATACATGAAAACGAAATCTTCGGGTATGCTTGTTTGTAATTTTATTTTATTTTTTGTTAAATTGCTTTCCTTTAGTAGCCTTCGGTCATTCTTCATTTGAATGTATTATGTTGAAAGATTATGTTTCTTTAGTGATAATACTTAAGATTTGTGTGTGAAATGTGTTTTTTTATTGTGAAAGCATGAAGAATATTTTGATTTGTGGAAAATATTTTTTTGTTCCTACGATTTGTTCAGGTAAATGTAGAAAGATATTATTTTGAGAGATATAATGTGTTTAAGGTATAGTTTTTACCTCAATGTGGAAGGATGAATAGACTCTTAGCAAGTTTGAGCGATAATAAGGAATGTTCAATTCAAAATTTTTTTTTTAAATATTTAATTAAAAAAAAATTATGATAAATACTAGATTGAAGCTAAATTTTCTAAGGCAGTTTATTAGAAAGTGTAATACTTAGACTTTATGAAGGGTAACATACATTTATATTTAATATTAAAAATATATATTTCAATCATAATTTTAAATATACCTTTTAAAAGAAAATAATTTTTTAAAATAATATTTTGAAGAAAATGTGAAGCTTTTATAATATAAACGATCAAAGATGGGAGAATGTGACATCACATATCAATATAAATTGATTTGACCATACAACTTTGCAGGATTTGACTTGACAATACAATCTAGGAAAAACTACATCAACTAGTATTCATACAACAAAAATGTGTTTTTTTAACTCACAAGGGTAAGTCGTTCGTTTAATGGGCGACTTACTGGAAGTAGATTTTCCTGTTGCTTAGCATATAATGGCTAACTGAGTCAGCATAGGGCGACTTACTGGCAGTAGATCTTCCGTTGCTCGTACGCTTGTCCAACATATAATAGCTAGCTGAGTTAGCACAGGTAAGTCGCCCTTTTAATGGGCTACTTACTTCAAATAAAAAGCCGTCAATGAAACGGGCGACTTAGACGAGTTTAATTTTTTTTCGTTGGTTAAGTAGGATGCCATAGATAATAGATTAATTATCAAATATTCTAAGTATCAAAGTACTTATTTAGTTGTTAATTAAATAAGTATTTAGTATCGAATTAATTAGTTCATTATTTTTTGAAATAACTAATTATTTAACTAATACTCATACTACAAAATTTATTAATTATTTAATTAATTTTATTTATATTTAAATTAAGCTAATTATATTAACTTTTAATTACTAACTATAAAATTATTATTTAATTAAGCTAGTTTAAATTATTTATTTATATTACTAATTATTTAATTATTCTAATTAATTATTAATATTTTAAATTATATTAATTAAGCTAAATTAGATTTATTTCTAATTTGAATGGCAGGATGTTTAGGGTTGAGTTTTAAACATATTAATTTCAAATTTAATTATCATCAATAAATTATAATTACAAAAATAATATTTTTAAAAATAATTTAATTATAAAATTACTTATTAATTTTAATTATATTTTTAATTATTTAGAATTTATTATAAATTATTAATTTTAATTATCATTAATAAATAATAACTAATCATTTAAAATAATATAATTAAAATTAAATTAACCATGATTGATCAACTAATCATAAGTCATAACTCCTCTGTTTGTTGTAGACCTATTTCTAGGGTTTGCTTTCCCTCTTCTCCAAACGTCCGTACCTGTTCGGCTTCGAATGCTTCGCGCTTGAGGTAATGTTTTGAACTAGTCTTTTCGCCTCCTTCGACGACTTTCCTTACTGTCGGGTCAGACGACGAGAGGGAGCTCGCTGGTTGCAAAGTAACCATTTTCTCTCATTCGCGCTTCTTCGGCTAAAACCCCGTAAATCAGCCAAACACCCGGACTTAGTCCTCCTTTGGTTCGGCGTAATTACGCCTTCCCCGTTTTGAATCGGGGAAAACAGTTGCAGTTTTAGGTTTGTTTAGACAGTTTTTGTAAAAATCATTTTTCTAAACCTCCGTTTATTTGCCGATTTGAAATGAGATAAATTAACGCTTATTCCTTCCTAATACCCGAGTTCCGAAACAAAAAAAGTAGACTTTGCCCTCACCACGTTCGCACGTCCCCGAGCAGCCTTTACTTTCGCCTCCTCCAGAACGAATTTTTCCTTGTCATTTCTCCATTCCCTCCATCATTTCGGATGCTATTCTCTCATTCCAACTTCAATCCTGCTCCATTGCAAGATTTTCGGCCTGCGACTTCTTCTATTCTCGGCAGTGAGGAGGTACGTTTTAGCTAACCTAGATTGGATCGATCATCGCCTCCCTTTTGTTTCATATTCTCATTCTACAATTACCTGCTCTTAAACATCTCAAAACTGCTCTTAAAAGCTTCTACCGGTCAGATAGCAGAGTGTGCAATTGGGAGTTGCAGAGCTAGTGATGATTCGTGCAACAGAGGAAGGTAAGTATTATTCTATTTGCTTTCAAATTTTTGTATGATGCATATTTTGTGGTGTTGAATTTATGTTTTCCGGGGAACTGGATGAATCTCGAAATAGGGAGAAGAGAAAAATGAATTACGTCAGCATGGATGAATCATGGCTGCAAATTCAAAGTGAAATATCGACCTAGAGACGGAAATACTGCAGTCGCCTATTGTTTGCGGAAGACCTCAGAGATTAGTGATGCGGAAGGTTTATTGGAGTTTGGACTCGAGCAGTGGCCTCGTTAAAGTCCGGATATACTTAATTTAAATAAGAGGGTAGGGCTTTCTTGCGCTTTGGTGGTCGACTAGGTTTCCGGTGAGTAATGATGTCACCGTTATTTTAAACCTATTCTCTATATTTTTTTATGGATGCTTTAGGATGTAAAAGGCTATATATTAAAATTTCAATGATGTGAACCTCTTTTTGAACATTTTATGATATAAGAAACATTGAGAAGTTCAAATGCCATTTGAAATAACGCTTGGAGATCATAAATGAATTACGAAATGGGCTGATTTTTAATAATTGATTAACCTAGCTTTGAAGTCAACGGGAGGAAATGTAACTTGAAAATGTATTTTCATATTATATGACATTTATAATAAAAAAGTAAGTATCAATCAGTGATTGTGGCATACGAATGTAGAGTAATGCTTGTGGCATTGAAATTATATATATATATTGGAATAATTTCAATGATTCATCAACTTAATTATTATGTGATTGTGGCATGCTCACATTATAAAGTATGATATGCTAATTTGCCAAGTTACAATTGAACTTGGGATATTCGTATAGTACGATCAATGTAGAGTAAATATTTAGGATGTTAAGGAGTGCAAGTACACAAACAACACCTGAAATCTTGCTACAATTATGCGAGGGCTAGATAGGTGTGCAACAGACATGGGTGAGGGTGGTCAGAGTAGAGAAATAGGTAGGGGCAAGCGATAAGGGCGGCGCGAATGGGTGCGATAGGCAAAAGAAAGGAGGATGGGGTAACGAGAGAGGGTGATGATGAGAGAAGACATGAGTGACTAGGGCGACATGCACGTGGGATGGTGGGCGTAGTGTTGGATTTGGAAAATTTTTAATTCTAGAAACATATAAATGTAAGGAAAATAAAAGTTTTGGGGTATTTTAAAACTACAAAATTTATTTTGTATTTCTTTTACTTCAAACCAAACATAAACATGTTAAAATGCAAGATATTGAATGCAATACACTTTTAACGCTTTGACCAACGACCCCCTATGTAAAAACCAAATTCTTGTTAAAGTAAGCATCAATATGCATGCAATACTAGTTGCAAGGTAATAAAAAATTTCTGAGAAGGATGCCAACTCATGGATGTACACTAAATGTAATTTATTGCATTATATTCATTTTATATTTCAATAGGTCTTGTTATGAATTTTATAGTTTGTGATATTGTGTAAAGTAATGATATTATTTTGAAAGATGCAAAATTAATGCCTTAAATCTATTACCCAAACTTTTCTTCAAGCATGTTAATTTTTTTATAAGAAGCTCATCATATGTAATAAAATAAATAAGAAAATATTGAAGTGATGTTATGCTAGTGATGGTATTTGAAGTATCAAATGGCCCAAGGTTTAAAATTTTTCAATTGAGTATTGAGGCATTTTTTATTTGTGAGGCAAGGCGTAAGCCTCAAGGTGTTTTAAGACGTAAGCCTTATTTTCTTTAAAGGTATCAGCCACTAGGGTATCAGGAATAAGTTTAGCAAATAAAAGGTGACAATAAATTAGGTAAGACCTAGTTTTATGGGAAGCCATCAATTCATATGAAAGGAGAAACTTTGAAAAATGAGAACATGCAACCTGTAAAGGCAAGAATTTTTACTATGACACCTTAAGTGCCTAAGGAATCAGAAGTGGTTATAGGTACACTTTTGATTTTTAGTAAATTTGATTCAATTCTGTTTGATTTTGAAGCTTCACATTCATTTATTTCATGAATTTGCTTTTAGTCTATTAGTTGAAATTGTCTTATAACTATATATTATAATGCCATGCCACACCTAATTTTTACACCCGCCCTGTCAACTTAAGATGTAACAAAGATGAAAAAATCAGATATATACCTCTTACTAATACCCATCTTGACGTATGTTGATTGAGATCAAGTGAGTAGAAAATTAATCTGCTCAGACTATCTAACCCAAATATATTCCAAACATAGTATTATACCTCATGATTTCATGTTCAAAAGCATGCATAATATACATCAAAATGAAATACAGAGTTTTACTAAAAACTTTGAATAAAATTTTTCATACCAGACACTTTAATTTACAGCTTACTGATCAGTCTTCTATCTACAATCAAAATTTTACACCCAAAATTACTAGGTACACAAGGCAGTAAATCTCCTACCTGAAGCTTTATTAGCTCTTTTTTATTTCTTGCAATACATCAACTAATGAGCTAAATGCTCAATAAAATATACAAGCCCACTATAAGATTTATCATACAAAAACAAGGAGTAATTAACATGCATGTTGATATTTCGAATTAATACAAGAGTCATAAGTGATACACATGTGTAATTTGAAAATAATAAATAAATCATATATCATTTTAGTAAATGATCAATGCATAAAATTGTGCAATATACTATTTGAAATATTTCAATCTTCTCCTATTTCTCTTATCTTATTCATGTACACTATTTTAGAAAAGTCATATGATGGTTATAGGCTTTAGTAGGGGTGTAAGTGAGTCAAGCCGACTAGTGAACCAGCTCGGGCTTGGCTCGATAAATGGCTGGTGAGCCGAGCTCGATGAGTAATCATTCAAGCTTGAGCTAGCCCTGACTTGACTCGTAAGCTCGTGAGCCGGTTCGTTTAGAAAATATTAATATAAAATATTTTAGAATTCAAGATTTTAAATATAAAGTTGTTAAAAATATTTAAAATTTATATCACAATTTCTTATATTAAGTAATTCTTTATTATTTTTCTTATAATTTCTCATTTTTTTTATCATTTTATTATAATAATTGCTTAAATCATAATTATTTTTTCTCTTTTATAATAAATGAGCTCGCTCGTGAGCCGGCATAAACTCGTAGAATAAAGCTCAAGCTCGTACTCGATTAATTAATCAAGCTCAAGCTCAAGTCAGGAGTGACTCGAGCTCGAATCGACTCGTTTACACCCATAGGCTTTAGCATGTTCATAATAGGTCGTCACCTAGCCTATCGACTAACCATTTATTTATGACCATGGTTTAAAATTGTGCAACAAGAGGCGCGCCTCAGCGCAATTTTAAACTTTAAAGCCTCAAAGCCTACGCAATAAAAGCTGACATTGAGGCGTACGCCTCAAGTTCACTGACGCTCCTCGCCTCATGTTTTAGAGGCGTCCGCCTCTTAAAATAAAAAAAACCCTAACCTAATATATATCTATTCGGTTCGCCCCCCACCCTATCTTTGGTCATTTCCGAATCGAAACTAGGTTTCTTCTCCCTTCTTCTTCGAGCGACATTTTCCCCTCTTCTTGAGTTCCTTCCATTCGACCAGCGTCGGCTTCCTTCCACCGTGTGTTACTTTTTGCCTACTGCTTGGAGTTCTCTTCTACCGCGAGTTTGGCTGGAGTCTGTTTCGACCGACCGCTGAAAGCTCT
Organism: Dendrobium catenatum; assembly: GCF_001605985.2. Classification (NCBI taxonomy): domain Eukaryota; kingdom Viridiplantae; phylum Streptophyta; class Magnoliopsida; order Asparagales; family Orchidaceae; genus Dendrobium; species Dendrobium catenatum. The sequence continues at coordinate 1,758,055 of NW_021320138.1, read as the reverse complement.
TCTTCTTCATAGTTTCATCTATCACCTTATTGTGAAATACAAGATTGGTCCATTCTGCCATAAGGACATCCATATTCTGCTGAGTAAGATTCCACGATCGGTCTGTCTTCTCGGTATCGCTCGGTATCGCTAGGTACATGCTTGGTACTGCTCGGTACCACTCGGTACAACAATGCTCGGTACCATTAGGTATATGCACGGTACCGCTAGGTACATGGTCGGTACCGCTCGATACATGCTCAGTACCGCTAGGTGCATGCTCGGGGTCAAGGACTTACGAACTTTGAAAATAAGCAGAACATTAATATTACTCTTACAATCAAAATTTGCATACAAACCCCCACAAGGGTGTTACCCCTTGACCCCGCACCCCGCCAAGGGGTAGTGCCCCTTTGGACTTCCGGCTGATGGCATATCATTGTATTCATCATCTTAGTAATAGTTGTTAGTGGTAATCTGCTTTTTCATGAGTGCATGATTTGTATAAATTTTCTTAATGTAGAATAAGTGAAGCATTATGTTTAGGGGTTTGATATATTACACTAAGCCACTAATATATTCTTCTCATAAATGATGGTCAGAAGTAAGGATAAAGTTGAATCATATCATAGAAAAGATACAACATGAAAACATAACACTTAGGTGGATGTAGGAGGAAGTGATAAAATATATATCTATCTGAAATACAGTTACTGTGACAAAGTTGTGAAGGATGGTGTGACTAGGATGAAGGATCACCTTTCAAGGTCTCACAAGAATGTTGCTCCATGCTTCAAAGTTCCTGATACTATAAGGGAGGAGATAAAGTCATACATAAATAAGTCTACAACGTCAAAATAACTTGCACAAAAGCAATTTGAGGATAAAGTGGATGTTGGCTCTTACTACGGGAGTGGGCGCAGCGTTAGGAATTCATCTTCTTCGATGAAGCCCATTTCATCTAAGTGTGTTAGAGCGCATATGGATCATTATATGGTGGACTTATTAGAGGATAGGCCTCCTATCACACAGAAGATGACCCCAAAAAATGCAAGCGAGGCACGAAGATGAGTGTGTAAGGATATAGATAGATTTTTTTACAAAAATGCAATTTCATTTAATGTTGCAACATCACCTGCCTATTACAATATGATTCGTTCAGTTGGAGACATGAATACTGAAGGAGTTTAAAAGCACTGATAAAAGTATTGAAGAAATTAAGGGGACTTGGGCCCAAACAAGAGTAACAATTAGGTCAGATGGGTGGTCTGATATCGAATATAGAAGTCTGATCAAAACCCCCATTAATAATCCTTTTGGTATTGTGGTTTTAAGTCAGTTGAAGCATCTGACCAGGTCAAAGATACTGAGTTCATATTTGGATTATTAGAACATTTAGTTGTATAAGTTGTGATAGATAATACAAGTGTTTACAAGGCTGCAAGTAAAAAAATTATGGAGAAGAAGAAACATCTGTACTGGACTCCTTTGATGCACATTGCATAAATCTGATTTTTGAGAAGCTTGGGGAGTTACCTCAACATAAGAATGCACTTTACTAAAATAAAAAAAATAACAAAGTTTATTTACAACCACTCTTGGGTTCTAGCTCTTATGATAAAATTTTTAAAGAAAAAATTCTAAAACCAGCAACAATAAAATTTGCCATCACTTACTTGACCTTAGAGAGCATGCTGGATACTAGACAACCTTTAGAGGTTATGTTTACATCTACACAGTGGTTGAGTTGTGCTTGAGTGAAGAAGGCTGATGGAAAAGAGATTAGAAAGATTGTTTTAAATGACAGATTTTAACAAAATATCTTATATGCCATTACAACTACTAGACCTTTGGTTCAAGTTTTAAAGATGGTGGATGCTTAGAAGAAGCTTGCAATGAGTTTCATCTACAATGCTATGGATGAAGCTAAAGAGTTGATTGCCTCCAACTTAGGAGGCGAAGAGGGAAGCTTTAGGGAAATTTGGAGGATTATTCATGTTAGGTGAGAACTATAATTTCACCGGCATTTGCATTCAACTGACTATTACCTAAACCCTCAATATCAATATGCAGAGAACAATTCTACAAACCCTGAAATAAAGTTGTGATTGTATCATTGGATGGATCGACTAATAAGTGATACAACTAAAAGATTAAATGCTGATATGCAATTAGTACCTTTTATGAACAAAGAAGGCTTTTTTGGATTACAACAAGCAAATGATACAATTGCCAAACGATATCCAGATAATTTTATTTAATGTTTTAAACATTTATTTAAAAGTTATTTTTTCACACTAATTAAACTCTCTTATATAAATATTAGTTAAGTGGTGGATTCAATTTGGTGATGACTGATGAGACTCCAGAATTATAGCGTTTTGCTGTGAAAGTTTTGGGCTTGACATGTTCTTCATCTTGCTCTGAAAGAAATTGGAGTACCTATAACTAGGTACATACAAAGAGGAGAAATCGTTTGTCGACATTGAGGATGAATTCACTAGTGTATATTATATACAATAGGAGACTTAGAGATAGGAATTTGAAGAAAAAAGGGTTAATGGATGATGAAGATCCTTTGCTTTTCGAGGATGTGACATCTGATGATGAATCGTTTGTAGATGATGAAGTTGAAGTGATGCCGTCAGAATTACAAGATGAAGATTTAAATATTGATTTCTTTGATGCTCTTAAAGCATCTACATCCACCACAACTCAAGAACAAATAAAAAAAAGTATATAAATAATAAGGTTTTTTTAGACTTTTATTAATGTATTACACTATTATTCATTTTGATATTGTTCAACAATATTTAGGGAAGAGGAAGATAACTGATATTGAGGAAAAGGAGTAGAGTGGGAGACATTAGACTCTATAGGAGAGGAGGAAGGGGAGAGTGCAGTTCATCATAATGATGATTCAAATGAAGACCCCCTTACTTACGACTCTCCCTTTAAGGTTGAATCTAAAATTTCTAACTTTTTTTGAAGAGAGAGTCGGGTACCTCTTGTATAGTTTTTATTAAGGTTTATCTTGTCAGATCTTTCACCTATCAATATGCAGGTCATCACTTGCTAGCCTATCCCTCATAATATGACTTTTTACAATGACAACCAAACTATCATAACACTCATCAATGATATCATGTAACATATATAATGATCAAGAATTTAGAATATTATACATATAAAATAAATTCATTATGAATAAGTGACCATAAAACTGAAACTTCTGTTGTTGCTGGAAATTATCATCTTATGATTAGTATGAAGAAATGCTGTAAAATTTAGATTTAAAAATTTGTTGCTTCCTATACTAAAGTTCATTGTTTAAAATTGCGCAATATGAGGCTCGCCTTTGCGCAATTCCAGTAAAAAACGCCTCGATGCTTACTCCTCGAGTTTTTTTATGAGGCTTGCGCCTCAACTTGGTTGAGGCCCGCCTTGACGTCTCACCTCACTGGCATGAGGCTTACGCCTCACACTATATATATTAAAACTTACATAAATCTTGAAGTAAATGCCCGATATTGGACTCTATAGGAGAGGAGGAAGAGGAGAGAGCAGTTCACCATAATGATGATTCAAATGAAGAATCCCTTAGTGATGACAGTGCTGATGACTTATGAGTTCTTATGTGATATGTTATTGTTATTTATTTTTGGAAATTTGAATTATACTGGGATTTGGGAAAGATAGAATTTTGAGTTGAACTATATTTCATGTTGTCTTATTATTGAGATATTTTGATTTCACTTCATATCTTATGCTTTTTTATGTTTTATACTATTCACTCATTAGTATATAAAAAATTTGTCATTTTATGTTTACGCAATCTTTTGATTTTGAGGCTTACGCCTCAAAACGCCTTGAGGCTTACGCCTCTCCTCACGAATGAAAAACGCCTCAATACCCGAATAAGCAATTTTAAACATTGCTAAAGATTGAATATCTCACATGATTTTCCTAAGGGATGGATTTGATCCCTTAGGATACCCAAACATATTTTTCTTTCTAAACAACCTAAATAAATTATAATTTTTGCAAATTAAAAACAATCCATAATTTAGAAATTTAATTTAGATTAAATCTCAAAAATAGGATTTTATCTCAATTAAAATTCTCCTTATACAAGTTTCATTCTCCTACGACACAAATCGAACATGATAAAACTTTCATACTTAGTTTCTATCTTCTTTCTTTATTTTTCTTTCCCTTTTCTCCTTTTTCCTGTTACTTTCTCTGATTTTTATCTTCGGTTCCTACAGTACCTACTATAGTAATTCTTGGCAATAAAATCACTACAGTACCTGATCTGTGGCTTCTTCCTTCACTTCTGTCTTCTTCACTCAAGGCCTGCCTTTTTGTTCCCATCCGAAGGAGAAATGGCATGAACATTTAAAAAATTTTATATAAATTTAGGTATAAGAATTGCATTAAATTTAATAAATTTGAGTACCGTCGCCTTAAATTCCGTAACTTTTCAAACTTTAGCCCTCTACAGTAGATTAATGGCAGCTACAATGAAATTAAAATAAAATAAACTTCAGAGAAACGAATTTATATGCACAATTTGATATAGATTGATTTTTTCTATATGCTCTTATATATCAAATTTCTTTTAGATTTTGTTTGCAGTTATTCATAGTATGTTTTGTGCACTGAGAATGAATTTTGAAGTTAATAAGCCTATTTTTCTATATAATTTTGAAAATTATGCACTCTTTATATAGAAGCTAAGGGGTACTTGTATTCCATTGAAAACTTATTATAGCGACAAGTCTTATTCGAGCTTTAACTGTGTTGCTTCAAAGATGGGTTGAGAAAGGAAATTAGGTGTAAAATATCGAGTAGGCGTGTCAAAGAAGTTGACGAAGAAGATGTAGAAAGAAAAGGAGCTTGATGGGTGTGTTTATTTTGTCAATTGAAAGTTGAAGAAGGCAAAGGAGATGAATAGTTTGTCATTCCCATTGCTTGGAATCACGGAAGCTGAATGAGCGGGAAATTGTGCGCATGAAGGCAAAGAGGAAGGAGTGGTCGTTGGCTACCTAGTCGCAAAGCAGTGCTTACGTTGATTGGAGTCGCAAAAGCCGAACAAGTGAGGAGTCCCGGTCCTGTGAAGCCGAAGAAGATGAAGTGGAATTGTTGTTTCCAATGGAGGGTTTCATACCTATATAAGAGACCAAGCGAGGGATAGATATCTAGTAATAAGTGGGAGACGAGGGGAGACTGGGATAGAGAAAAATAGATAGCATGAGAAGAAGGATATGAGGTACGACTAAGAGAGGTAGATGGAGAAAGATCGAGCGAGAGGTAAGATTTCATCTTTTTTAAATATTATTATAAAATGTAATATTTAAAATAAATAGAAATTTAATATTTAAAAAATAGAAATTTAATATTTAAAAATATACATTTATTAGAGTTTTGATTAAAAAGAAGAGAATAAAAGATAATTATAATAAAATTTAGGAAATATTAAAGTTGAAATTTGTTATCAGAAATTAATTAATATAAATAGAAGAGTATATGAGTTTTTAATAAATTAAATTTATGTTATAAATTAGGTTTAGAAGAATAATATATTTATGAGTTAAAGATAATTTGTAGAGAAAAATGAGAGCTTTGTTAAGAAGCTAATTAAAAATAATAAGTTAGTCAAAGAGAGGTAAGATTTCATCTTTTTTAAATATTATTATAAAATGTAATATTTAAAATAAATAGAAATTTAATATTTAAAAAATATAAATTTAATATTTAAAAATATGCGTTTATTAGAGTTTTGATTAAAAAGAAGAGAATAAAAGATAATTATAATAAATTTTTGGAAATATTAAAGTTGAAATTTATTATCAGAAATTAATTAATATAAATAGAAGAGTATATGAATTTTTAATAAATTAAATTTATGTTATAAATTAGGTTTAGAAGAATAATATATTTATGAGTTAAAGATAATTTGTAGAGAAAAATGAGAGCTTTGTTAAGAAGCTAATTAAAAATAATAAGTTAGTCAAAGAGAGGTAAGATTTCATCTTTTTTAAATATTATTATAAAATGTAATATTTAAAATAAATAGAAATTTAATATTTAAAAAATATAAATTTAATATTTAAAAATATGCGTTTATTAGAGTTTTGATTAAAAAGAAGAGAATAAAAGATAATTATAATAAATTTTTGGAAATATTAAAGTTGAAATTTATTATCAGAAATTAATTAATATAAATAGAAGAGTATATGAATTTTTAATAAATTAAATTTATGTTATAAATTAGGTTTAGAAGAATAATATATTTATGAGTTAAAGATAATTTGTAGAGAAAAATGAGAGCTTTGTTAAGAAGCTAATTAAAAATAATAAGTTAGTCAAAGAGAGGTAAGATTTCATCTTTTTTAAATATTATTATAAAATGTAATATTTAAAATAAATAGAAATTTAATATTTAAAAAATATAAATTTAATATTTAAAAATATGCGTTTATTAGAGTTTTGATTAAAAAGAAGAGAATAAAAGATAATTATAATAAATTTTTGGAAATATTAAAGTTGAAATTTATTATCAGAAATTAATTAATATAAATAGAAGAGTATATGAATTTTTAATAAATTAAATTTATGTTATAAATTAGATTTAGAAGAATAATATATTTATGAGTTAAAGATAATTTGTAGAGAAAAATGAGAGCTTTGTTAAGAAGCTAATTAAAAATAATAAGTTAGTCAAAGAGAGGTAAGATTTCATCTTTTTTAAATATTATTATAAAATGTAATATTTAAAATAAATAGAAATTTAATATTTAAAAAATATAAATTTAATATTTAAAAATATGCGTTTATTAGAGTTTTGATTAAAAAGAAGAGAATAAAAGATAATTATAATAAATTTTTGGAAATATTAAAGTTGAAATTTATTAATATATAATTTGAATTTCCGTCTAAAAATTTCTTCATGGTATTAGAGCTTAGAAAAATCCTATCCCTTCTATGAGTGCCGGCGGCAAACCTTCCTCCCTTTCTTCCAAACCCCTCAACTGGCGGTAACTCTCCATCATCCTGCCGATAGCCTCTCTTCAAACATTGGTAGCCCTTGCCCAAAATTCATCTTTTCTTTCAACCGAGGAAACTGAATCATGTCCATGGATAACGAGTTATCATCCTCCTACCCAAATATTATAGGTTTGAACACCGGAAAGTCTGGATTTGTAGAGAACTCTTCTCCTCTTCCTAGAACATAGTGTGATTATTGTGCCAAACTAGGACATACAAAGGAGACATGTTGGAAGATTCATGAAAACCAACTGATTGGAAGGCAAACAAATAAGCACAAGAAAGCAAGATGAACCCTGTTAACACCACGCAAGATCAATCCATCAAAGTTGAAGCCATTCCTTTCACCAAGGAGCATTTAAAGATGCTGCTTAACAACATCGCAAATCAACAATCTCCAAAACTTGCTACTAGCCTACACACCCACTCAAGTATAAAATAGTTAATACTTTGGGTTATTGACTCAAGAGCACTAGATCATATGACCAGAGACATTACACTTCATGATTATCACCCTTATCAAATTGAATAGTTAAGATTGCTGATGGCTCAACATCCAAAGTTTTGGGATCTGTTACTTCTTTTATCACAGAAGCTATCACCCTTAAATCGGTGTTTTATGTGCCCAATCTTGAGTGCATTCTAATTTTCATTAGAAATTGATTCGTGATAGTAACTGCTTAATAATTTTCTCCAATAATGTATGTATTTCTTAGGAACTGAATTCGAAGAAGAAGATTGGTAGTGTTGAGATATGTTTTGGGTTATATTACATCAAGACACCCAAATTCATGCAAACCTTAATTGTTGCTCTTAAGAATCCTTCTCCTAAGAATCATCTTATTGTAAGTCAGTTTGTTGAGAGTCATTCTAGACTCAGTCAAGATATAGAGATTATTATGTGGCATTATAGGTTAGGTCATCCAAATTTCATGTATATTGAAAAGCTTTTCCCCCATTTTTTTATTAATAAAAGTCCAAGTTTGTACAAATGTGAAACTTGTCAATTGGATAAACATATCAGATCATCGTACCCAATTGTTTCTTACGAACCTTCTAAACCCTTTGCCTTGATCCATAGTGATATTTGGGGACCCTGAAGAGTGAAGAGTTAACAATATAAGTGGAGCAAGATGGTTTGTGATATTTGTTGATGATCATACTAGACTCACTTGAGTTTATTTAATGATAGAAAAATATGAAGTTGAAAGGGCATTCTCATTTCAACTGATGATTCAAAACTAGTTTGAAAAATCAGAGAGAGTACTTTTATTTTATCATGAGAGAATATCTATCAAGCTAAGGGATAATCCAAGTGAGTTCAGGTGTGTCCGCCTCTTAAAATTAAAAAAAATGCTCGGTACCACTCGATACCACTCGGTACATGCTCGCTACTGCTCGTTACCGCTCGGTACATGTTTGGTACCGCTAGGTACATGCTCGATACTGCTTGGTATATGCTCGGTACATGCTCACTACCGCTCAATATCTTTCCATACAAACGACTTACGAACTTTAAAAATAAGCAGTAATTCAAAATTACTCTTACAAAAAAAATGTTGTAAAATTAATTTAAAAATAAGCAGAACTTTAAAATTACCCCTTGTCCCCGTGACCTGATCGGGCAGGTCGAAACCCGCCTGGGGGCAGCGCGCCCCCTTGAACCCCCGGCTGCTCGGCATATTGTTGTATTTATCATCTTTAGTAATAGTTTTTAGTGTTAGTTTGCTTCTTATTGAGTGCATGCTTTGATTGAGAGACATTGGACTCTATAGGAGAGGAGGAAAGGGAGAGAGCAGTTCATCATAATATTGATTCAAATGAAGAATTTCATATTGTCTTATTGTTGGGATATTTTGATTTCACTTCATATGTTGTGCTTTTTTTGTTTTATATATTTTATTTATTAGTATATAAAAAATTTATCATTTTATGTTTATGCAATTTTTTGATTTTGAGGCTTACGTCTCAAAACGCCTTGAGGCTTACGCCTCGCCTCACGAATGAAAATGCCTCAATACCGGATTACACAATTTTAAACATTGTGTTATTCACAAAAGTATCAAAATATCTATTGGGGAAGCCATTCTTACTACTGCATACCTAATAAATAGGTTACCTACTTGGATACTAAAATTTGAAACAACTAGACAAACTCTACTCAAAGCCTATCCTCATGCTTGGTTAATAACAACCCATACTTTACTAGTTTTGAAATTCAGGGGGGGAGTCAAGGAGAATTTCAAGCTTGGGAGTGAAATTCCTTATTACATAATCAAACAGAGTCCAGTTAAAATCAACAAATATCACAAGAAATCCAAACCATGAGTATTTCTTAAGTTATATCTCCTATATCTCAAACTCCGCCTTTAGACCTCTTACCTCCACCCATAAGTTGTAATAAATCCCTGCGAAGAGCAACAATTAAGGAACAACAATATATATACTCATGAAAAAGAAAGATAAATCACTATATGCCGAGCAGTGAGACACATCTTGCACATGTTAACTCTACTTCAATGGATCCAACAACTGCAGAAATTCATACAGAGGAGAAAAATGAGAAAGTTAAAAAAGAGATAGAGTAATCAAATTGGTAGAAAGAATCATGCTTCAAGCATCCAATAAAAAACTCTCTCATATAGTAGATTATTAGGGACTTATCAAGTCTTCCTTTCCAAGTTGGATGATGTACATATTCCGACCAATATTCAGGAAGTTTTGAATCACTCAGGATGGAGGCAACATGTTAAAGAAGAAATTATGGCCTTTTGCAAGAGGATTCACTCAATCTTATGGAATAGACTACTAGGAAATTTTTGCTCATGTTGCAAAGCTCAACACCATCATGATTCTTCTTTCCCTAGATTCAAATTTAGATTGGATCCTACATCAACTAGATATCAAGAATGTATTTTTGAATGGGATCCTGAAATAATAAGTCAACATGAAGATTCTAATGGGGATTAAAAAGTTTTATGGAAGAGATAAAGTGTGTAATTACTGAAATACTTGTATTGATTAAAGCAGTCTCTAAGAGCATGGTTTGGAAGATTATCAAAGTATTTAAAGGCCATGGTTTTAAACAATGTCAGGCAGATCATACATTGTTTGTGAAGCAGTCAGAAAGAGACAAGGTAGCAGTATTGATTGCATTTGTGGATGACAGAATATCTTTACTGGAAATGATATAGAGAAAATAATGAAGATCAAGCAGGCTTTGTCCAAGAAGTTTGAAGTTAAAGATATAGGATCACTTAAGAAGAAACTTGGGATAAAAAAGGAGGGAGTTTCAGTAGATAAATGAAGATATCAATGTCTGGTAGGAAAGCTTATATGCCTCTCCGACACTCGTTTATATATTAGGTTTACTGTGAGTATGGTAAGTCAATATATGAGTAATCAAATGAAGGAGCACATGGAGGCAGTATATCAAATCTTGAGATATCTCAAGAACACTCATGGAAAGAGGCTATTATTCAAGAAAAATGAAGATAGAAAATTGTTCCTTTATTTTGATGCAGATTGGGCAGGAAGCCAGGTTGACAGTCGATCGATCACGTAATATTGTTTATTTGTGTGGGGGAACCTAGTGATATGGAGTAAGAAATAATCTGTTGTTTCCAGAAGCAGTGCATAATCTGAATTGAGAGCATTATCAGTTATTTTATGAAGGTATTTGGATCAGATAAGTATTAATTGAACTGAGAATAAATATTGAAGGAACGATAAAGTTGAAATGTGACAATCAAGCCGCAATCAGTATGGCCAAGGATCCAGTACATTATGATAGAACAAAACATGTTACTATTGTTAGACACTTTATATATGAGAAAATAGAGAACTCATAAATTGAACTAGTATATACCCAACTCATGAAAAACTTGTTGATATTCTAACAAAGGCACTACCAGGTTCTCTACTCGATAAGTTTGTTTGTATGTTAGTATTGTACAACCTGTACAACTCAACTTGAGGAGTGTTGAATCACACAGCTAAGGGTAGGCCACGTCGGCAATCTGTGGGCACTGGGCAACAATTCGAGGGCTACAGTTGGAGATCCTTAGGATATGATTATTATAATTAATTAGATTAAGTGTTTTTCCTTTTTCTATTTATTCTCTTTTTTATATTTATTCTCTTAGAATATATATATATATATATATATATATATATATATTCCAAAGAATAGAATAGAATTTGAATTTTCCTCTAAACAATTTCTTCAAATTGCATCTATGAATATTGACACATGCATATTTAGTCTTTATTGCAAGTTAAATCATAATTTATCTTTCACGTTCCCAATGATTGATCATTTTGGATTTGATAATAATTAGTATGTTATGTTTACATTACTATAAATGTTATGTGAATGAAAATGCTATATAGATATGCTTGCATGTTCTGTTAACTGATGTAGGACACCCTTTTATGGTACTAGTTGACGATGTAATGTACCCACACACATAAAATGGAAAATATTTTGAAAAAAAAGGTTATGAAAAATGCGTACCTTCATTGGTACTATTTTAAACGATGTCTCTTGTGACGGTTGTATAACTTATAGAAATGATAAATATATGATATATGTGAAGCGTATAGATATGGATAACATTGATGGCATGCTCAAAATAAGATTTAAATATAATTTCTTTATGTTTTGAAATGAACATGCATATTATTCCCAAATGTCTTAAATTACTATAATTTTGAAGCATGATGTACTCACTGAGTGGTGACTCACTCTTTCATTACAAACGTTCACTCCTATAATCTAAAGAGCTTAAATGAATAGAAGATGTTAGGATGTGTTTCGTAGGCGTGTCGCTTCGAGAGAAATGTATTTATAGCATTTACTTTTAAAATATTTTGATGTTTAGTGGCTCTTTCAATATATGAGAATTAGTTTTAGCAGATCAAATTTTTAATTAACTTTCCGACCCTCTGTTCCCGCCTCGTTAATTTAATTCTCCGAGCTGGGTCTTGACAGTAGGGAAGTTTTTTTAAGAAGTTGACTTTCTCATTCGGTTATGCCATGATAAAGTCTTCGATCATAACAAGGCTTGAACCATCACCAATGAGTTTATTTCAAATGTAGCATGTTCTAGCATTCTTACAAAAAATGCTAAACACACCATGAAAGGTTACGAACCTATTCTTATAAGAATCCAATAAGAATCCCTGCATGGGTTTTTTATTCTTACATACAACACTCTTTTCACACCTATTTTTATTTAAGTTTATAAAATTTCCAAAATTTGTAAATTCTTCACAGAATAACCTTTAAAGATCATGTTTTTCTTTTTGTCGTCCTCTAATGCATAGCAAGAATAGATAACAGTTTCTTTCCCGAACTAGATTTTATGATCTTTTATCTTAGGTTGCTTGGCGCAATCTTCTCATTACCACTGTAGATTTCTCCTTTCTTTTCACCCAAAAGGTAAAGAAGAAAATGGGTGTTTTCCTTCCTTTTACTCTTCTTTTAAATTTAAATTACTTACACATGCAATCACCGAAGATTTTTCGTACAAGTTTCAGGTTAAAGCGACATCTTATTCATACAGATTCTACTTCAAATCCTATTAAGAGATTATTTTGTAATAGGTTAATCCATTTTGTTCCACCTTGATTTCCATGTTTATGTTGGCCCTTATTGGTTTGCTTTTTGTATATCATGTTATGTTTCATTGGTTCTTCTAACTTTTCTAATTTGTTTAGTCTTTTTTATCAATGTAATGATTTGGTCATCTGATGTGTCAATGATTCAAATGATCAAAGTGATTAAATAGCTATGGAGGAAGATCTGCAAAATTTCCATTGGTTGCTAGAAGGATTGTGCGCTGATGAGTTGCGAGGGCAAGGAGAAGGGAGGTTACAATCCGTCAATTTATCCTTTGCAAAAATGAAGTCTGGTCATCTTATTGAAGTTTCCAATGTTATTTTTAAAGAATTGCTCAGACAGTTTGAAAATTTAAATTTTTTCCTGAGATGTCCATTAGATGGAGTTTCTGGACTCAATTCAAAGGTCCAATGCACAATAGAAGGATTTATAGTTCTGCTGAGGTGTTGTTTGAAGATCTTGCAGTTTCTTGAGTTCGACATGAGCTTTTTGTGGGAGAAATGTGGGTATCTATTAAAGATCATTGGAAAGTTTTGCCCTGAAAATTTGGTTTTGAGTTCTCATGGCTGCAGTGTAGTATCAGCTAGAGACCCATTTTCACAGTGCTGCAGTTCTCTTGGAGGGATCAGTGAGGAAGCTGATCCACTGCTTAGTTTGTTTCCCTTAATATTTGAGGTAATTCTGTAGATTTCAACTTTTCCAGTATCTCAATACTTTCGGAGATCCATTTTTCAACATCTGAATTCTTCATATTAAATATTTAATATCAGTTGTCTGAATTGAAGAGTTACCCTTTACTGCCTTTTTTTGGATATTTTTAACAATTTGGAGGACTTGTAGAGCTATCTTACAAATTATTTTCAATGCATAATAGCTTGACCATCCCTCCAAGTGCCAATCCTACTGATGCAGGACTAAATATAATTTAAATGAATGTGATAAGAACTTGAACATTTTTGAATATGAGCAAATAATAATTAAGACTGTTAGCCACTAAACAATAATAGAAAACTAAAGAGTAGCGGCTATGCTTAGGCCAAATCACATGCTAAGAACTTGAATCAATGTTTAAAATTATATTTAAATTTTATTTTAATTTGACTTGAATCACCAAGAAGTTCCTTTGTACAAATCCTTGCGCTTGAATCATAACACAAAAGAGCAGAGGATTAGAAGATAAGTTGAATAGGGGAAGAAGTTCACCCTTGTCGAGGACCGGAAGTGGTTTGCCACTGAACGTTGGCAAGTTGCTCTTCGATTACTTCGGACAAGATGAAGTGATTCGATCTAGGTATTCGTCGGCGGAAGCATCAATCTCCGGGTCGATGTCGAAGAACGTAGATTGGAGAATTCCGCGTTTCCTTGCTCGTTCTAGACGAGGCCGGAGTCAAGGTTGGGATCGACCATTCATCTATTCCTTTGTTGTAGTATTGTAGACGAAGGTCTTGGATTTCCCTTAAGGAGTCCTCTCGAGAGGGAGGAGATTATCTCAAGAATTCAAGAGGGAAAGAGGGAGAGAGGTGGCCGGCCAAGGGTGAGAGCGTGGGGGAGAATTAGGTTCATATTTTAGAGGAAGGAAGGTGGAGGGAAATCAAGCAATTGTTTCCCTAATTAATCCTTTAACTTGGAAAGGATTTAGATGCAATTAGGAAAGGGGAGGGGCGGCTAGGAGTGAGTGAGAGAGGGTTTGAATTGTTTCCAAAAGAGAAGCTTGCCTTTTGGAAATAATTCCATAGGGAACCAAGAGGGGGACCGGTGGCTTAGGGAGAGGGGATTGGGTAAATTAAACAAAGTTTAATGCTTTCCTAATTGGAATTCTCTAATTAGGATATATGATTTAATTCCAATCCAAATCAAATTAATTTTGAATTTGATTTTGAAAACTTTCTAAAAATAGAATTCTATTTTTGGAAACGTTTCAAATTCAAATTTGATTTGGAATGCTTGAAATTATCATCTTCCAAAAGAATACATGTAGAATAGGAAAGTAGTAATTATGGAATTGTGAATTTGGAAACAAGGGGAAGAGGGGCGGCGGCTAGATGGATGGGCCGTGGGTGGAGGATGGAGGTTTGGAGGGCTAGCCAACGACCAAGGGTGGGGCTAGTAGTTGGCCGGCGGTGGGGGTTTTGTGGGGGTGGTCAGCGGCTTGGAGTGGGATTTTGAAGAGTTGGCGGTTTGGGTGGGGTAGTTCGTGGGGTGGAAAGGGGCGAGGGAAAAGGAGGAAGACAAGATACGAAGAACTAACCAGGAGCCCGGACTCTTTCAAGGCTGGTGGGTGATACGATTCCCTCTCCAAGGAATTTCTCTCCCAAACTCTCTTAAGGTAGAAAATTTTATCATTCATTCATTAACATTCAAAAGAGAACGTAAGGGCTATATATAGCCTCATACAATGAACGAAAAATAAAAGACGACTTTGCCCATTGGGCTTACACATGACCACCCTTAAGTAAGGGGTAAAAGAGGGAAAACAACTAAAGCAAATACAAACACAAATAAATAAAAACAAATACATATGAAGACTTAAAAATATATCGGCGTGATTGTGGCCGTAGATCGGCGGCCACACCTCTGATAAACTTTTCAAACTCCTATGTCCCCATCACCTACAGACATGGGTGACTTTTGCATGAGATTTAGGCTACACCTTTATTGTCAATTATGCCAAGATGTATGACTATGCATTCTGTAGGGTGGCCAGCTTACAAATTACCCTTGAATCTTGTTGGAAGTCATGCCCATGCCCATATTTGGTTCAAATCATGTGGTGGATCAAGAGGGATGTTTGATTCAGGTTTTGTTGAAAAGTGTGTGGAATAAAACCCATTTGGAAAGTTGCATTTAGCAGTATCATGTACCCTGATTTCCTGTCCATTATTACTGTAGACTTAATGGAGTTTCCCATCCATAAACTATCACATTGATGTGGGGAATTCAACCCTGATTACTGCTGCCGTTGAGTCCATCTTTGCACTGTTTTCATTCCTATTTTCTATGTTCCTGAATTCTGAAATCATGTTTTAGTTTGTTTCCTATTAAAACTGTATTATTACTATTTTATTAGCTCTATTTGTATAACAGTTTTGAATGAATTCAAATAAGTAAAATTTTTTTCCTCTTCTTCCGTTCTCAGTTTTTGCATGGTATAAGAAACCGTGTTATTTTAACCCATGTTCTTGTCATCCATATGACAGTATATGAAATAGCTATTGGAGGACTATCCTCCTCGTCGGAAGTCACCTTTGAACCTAAGGTGCTTGTCTCCCGGCTAACCAACATGGCATATAGCAAACTTCTTCCAGTCACAGGATCAAACTTAATGACCACAACCATCTCCAGTGGTCACAGTCTGTGATTATGTTCATCTATGGTAGAGGCAAAGATTACTATCTGATTGGATCAACCCCTACACCAGAAAAAAAGAGATTTAACTTACAAGTGGAAATAAAAAAACAATATGGCGATGCTATGATTTATTAGCTCCTTGGCTATTGTGATAGAAGAGAATTTCTTACTCTACTTCCAATGAAATTTAGGAAGCTACCAAAGAAATTTATGTTATGAGAATATATCAAAATTCTTCTTTGCGGAGAAAATCTTCCATGAACTATGACAAGGTGACTTATCTGCTACTTAGTACTTCAACTCTCTCGAACGTCCATGCTAATAAATGGATCAATTCAAATTCTACGAGCCCCGGTGATGAGATCCCCTCTCTCTCCTAATTATTTTTTTCTTTCATGAGATTCCTTCTTTCCTGAAATTTGAACTCTCCATGATTTCCATCTCTCACTTGCGGTGATAACCACCTTTCGCTTTCCTATGCCTCACTATAATTCTTTCTTTACAATCTAATTCATTTCTTTGTTTATTAAGAGCTAGTTCAATGTGAAAAGAATCAATGTCAAGGGAATTTAAGATCAATCCTGGTGGTCAGGGCCCATCATCAAATTAGTACATGATTGATGTTCTTCCACACTATTTTGCTTCAAATCATCTTACTCTCATTTCTTTCACACTTGTATATGAATGATTTTTTTATCCCCAATATTTAGATCCAAACAGTGTAATTGGTATAGTTGCAATTTTATAAAAATTATCTTGAGCATCTATAATATTTTCTTATTTTGTAATATTTCTAAGGCATTATATATTTTAATCACTAAACTTTTATCATTCTCAATCTTTTCGCATTGTAGGAAATCCTTTAGAATAATGGAGAAGTTTTCTTATCTCAATAGCCATTCTTTTATATATCAGTACTTAAACTTATTATGTTTTGATCACTTTTTCTTCTTTTAATAATGACTGATAGTTAGCAAAATCAAACCCATTTAAATTGTATATTATATTCTGCCTTTTTCTACTAATTTTTAACATTTCATCTTCTATATATTTATTTCCTTTCTTCTAACATTCCACTTAATAAATAGACACTTCTAAACATTTGATCTAAAAGTGTAGCATTATAAATTTGCTTTCTGATGCGGACATCCAACCGTCCATGCTAATCCGGGAGGAGCTGAAGATCGACGACCGAGATCACTTTGTTTTATTTTCGTTTATTAATTGTATTTTAATTTAGTTTTGCAATTTCCCTTTTTACCCTCTTGTCTTATGTAAGCCCAAGGGGCGAATGTGTCTTTTAATTTCTCTTGAGGCCTATATATAGAGGTCTCTTCTCTTGTATTTGGATGATGGATTATTAATAAAAAAAATTTGCGTTTTGCACTTGGGTTCTTTGGGAAGAACGTTAGTGAAATCCCTATGGGAGGGAGTCGGAGTTTCCACCAGCCGCAGGATGGGTCTGGGCTCGTGGCGTGAAGTCCCTTGGAGAAGGGCAACGTAGTACCCGTCAGCCGCAGGATGCGTCCGAGCTCGCGGTTGTATCTTTGATATTTTGTTTATTTGCTTTTGTTCCTTCTTATTGCTCTTCGTCATTATCTTCATCTTCTTCCTCCTCCCCATCTTCGTTTGGCCGCCGGATTCTAGCCTCACCCGAAACCCCACCTTTTTCCCCCATGACGGTAATCTCAATATCTTCATGGCTTTCCATAATTCACCCTACGAGAAATTAGAAAGGATTTGATTCAAATTTGAAATTCAAATTTTGCATTTCAATTCTTTCCAAATTTGGAAATTCTTATTTAGGAAAGTGTTATGCATGATTCAAATTTAAATTCAAAGTATTTGGATTTAGTCATAACCTTCCTAATACATTTTTCTTCTTTGGAAACTCCCCAAACCTTGCCCAAACCCCCTCCCTCTCTCTCTACATGCCGCCGGCCACCATGAGGCTTTCCTCCCATTAATTCCTCAATTAAAGCATTAATGACCTTTTAATTTAAAATGAAATTTCAAATTAAGTTCCCCCCAATTTAAATCAAAACTGAAATTAAATTCAGATTTCGAAAGTTCCTAAATCAATGAGCCTTAAATTTCCACATTAATTGCTCCTTGGTTCTTGTTGGCCAAAACCCCCCTCATGCCCCACCTCTTAAATTCTTTCCTAAAGCCTGACCTGGAATTAAGAAACAAACCCACCTCCAATTCCATACACAGCCGGCCCTCTCTCATTCATTAACTCTAGCTCTTTGGGAAAGAACTCCCAAATCTGAGAATTCCCAAAATCTCAGGGAATTAAA
>NW_021320138.1:1705499-1739655 GCF_001605985.2 Dendrobium catenatum | reverse complement strand
GCCCGCCCCCTGTTTTCTCCGCCTGGAGTAACAGTGGACCGGTCCAGCCGGCCCCTCCTGGGCCGGCGTAACAGAATACTCACTGTCCTGCTTACTAGACAGCTTTTCCCTTGCTGGCCAGAAAATTCCAGCTAAGAGCTTTGTTGTCTAGCTTTCTGGAAAGGCGTCACTTGCTGCCAGAAGCTCCGGTACATGAAATCTTCCTACCCGTTCTACATCACTTTCCCTTGGCACAAAAATTGAAATGCCAATTTGTACAAAATCCGCTCTGCCAAGAGACACCAATTAAGGATAGAAGTCTTTACTTTATTATGGAGTAAACTAATTTATAAAATAGTTTACTAGAGTCTAGCTAACTCACGAAGTTGATAATCAAATTTGTTTGCAGGTATTCATAGTCGAGTTCTCAGAGAATTTAAGATTGAGAAAGCATCTTATTTCTGTAAATGTTTTAACTGCTAATTCTGGGAAGCTCTGTGCATGTCGTTACACTCAAGCTCGGACATGTATTTTTCTAGAGCTTGTATTCGGTCATTTTATTCAATTAATCAGAAATGACCTGGACTATAGTAGGTTCCTTCATTCGTTATCTGGTTCAAGTGACATAGATAGAATGATCCCTGACATATCCTTGGATGCTTCTCTGAAATTAATCAGTAGCCCCTTTATGTTATCAGCTCCATTTATTCTTCAAGCACAACTTATTCTTTTAGCTTCTAGATGTGTTAGTACTCATCTTCCTATTGAAGGTAGAAAGTCAGATACTTCAGCAATCAGTTGTTACATCGACCCATTTGAAATTTCTGTCAAATTGTATTTGTCATACTTATCTACTTTGCAACTTGATGCTGTTATTTTGGGAGCTAATGGTAGATCAAATCATGGCGTCAAAGCGCTGTTCCCTTCAGGCTCAAGTATTCTTAAAATGACCTGGGGTAAATTCACTCATCAAGCTAATGACTTGGTTGATTTCTCCCATCTTTACTCTGAGGGTGTACTCTCTGGCACTAAATCAGACGTCATAGCATTTTCTGCTGCTTATATACGAGGGAATCACCCTTTAATAGATCAATTGTGTAAGGACGCTACCTGCTTGGTTGTAGATTACATGATTGAGAGCATTATTCCAATGAAAGTATGGAAGCAGAGACACCATCAAAATAGAGAGAGGATTCAACAAGAGGTATACTGTCTTGCAGCTGCAATGAAATTAATGAATTCATCACTTCTGCATACTATATGGCTTTTGAGACAAACTGAGTGTCATAATCAAATGAAAACATTAAGTGATAACTTAACCTGTAGGGTATATGAATGTCTCTCTCAATCTGCTAGTATTATTAGGGTCAGTGGGTGTGGAGCAGACCAGGAAGTTCAAAAATTTTTATGTGACATGTTGGGCGCTTATGGTGGACTGCATCAGGAGATAAAATTTATGTTGGCACATATTTCAAGCTTGTTGGTTTTCAGTTTTAAGAGAAAACTTGATTTTTTATGGAAGGGTTGCATTTCCATGATGCTGACATTAATGAATCTTATCCTATTCGAAGAGAGAAATCTTGGTTTGTCAAAAATATTTAAGCTCCTTCAAAGTCCAAGTATGGATTATGAGGTACCGTTGTTCCTAGCAAACTTTCATCTTCACTAACTTCAACTTTAGTCTTTCATATTGTTGTAGCAGCTAAAGTCTAGTAAATGTTTGCAGGGCCTGACTTATAGAAGTACCAGTGTGATAATAGCCAGAAACTTGGAAAAAACTCGAATGCTTTACTTAAAGAATGAAATTAGATATGTGCATTTTAAAGAAAACAGGTGTGTTTCTACCATTTTCCTATTTTGCGCATCTTTTAGATTTTATGTTTACTTTTCAATCTGACATTATAGGTCGTTTAACTTGGTAAAATCAAATATTTTGTTTATGGTTGATTGTTGTTGACTTTATTTTTTGGAATAGTTGAAGGAAAAAAATGGGTGAGGATATTCTGATCAAAATTTGCTCAGGAAGGCTTTTAAAACACTTTGATTTACCTTGACATGAATGCAATTTGAAAGTTATTT
Organism: Dendrobium catenatum; assembly: GCF_001605985.2. NCBI lineage: Eukaryota > Viridiplantae > Streptophyta > Magnoliopsida > Asparagales > Orchidaceae > Dendrobium > Dendrobium catenatum. Next base: position 1,737,597 of record NW_021320138.1, on the reverse strand, counting down.
GATTAATCATATGGTACACTCATCTAAATGTAAATTGAAGGTTTTAAAATTCATCTTGATCAAATTCTGATCAGGATATCTTGCTTGGTACTTGACTTAAAATGGAAATTATTTGAGTCATTTATAACAACTGGTTTACTATAGTGCTTAAAATTATCTGAGGCAGCTTTTGGAATTAAAATATTCGCTTGTAATACTGTTCCTAGATTTTCAAAATGTTCAATCATGCTATTTTAAGCACTGCTCGTGTTACTAGGATGTTGAACATGGCTTTAAATATCAAATTCTTGATAGTCCATATGTAGCAGAGTCTGATAAAATACTAGCTTGATGGTGAAACTTGTTTAATGTTTCAGGGTATCCAAAAGTCATTTCAAGTTTCCATCTCTTCTAATTCTTTTGTGGGATGGGAGTTTAGTGGAGAAGGAGAATATTCCATTTTATGATGTTTTAGGGCTTCTGGTTATTGGATTCTTGTAGTGGATTTAGGTGGCAATGTGCATAACATTAGGACTAAATAAGGACGTGTTGACCTCTAACAGATAATCCAAAGAATAAAATAAATAAATGTCTCTGCCATAACTGCTCAAATCCCATGCATCCCTGTCGAAGCCCATTCTGCCGCTTGCTATAGTCCCATCTTATTGTAAACGGCGTTGAAAACGTCCATTCTTCGCGTGGGTAGCTTGCCTCGATGCCACCTTTGCCTTCGTCTTTAAAACGCGAACGAAACAGAGCCTTTGAGCTTTCACTTCTTCATTCGCATCTTCCTCAGAAAGCCGAACTCCCCAACCAAAATCCCGACTCCTCTCTTCCATTTGATGTCTATGTTGCACCGATATAGATACGGCGACACGGATACAACACGATACGGATACGGGACACGTAAATTCTTAAAAATATAGGATACGGGTATGGCACGGACACAACATTATAATCTATAAATCATACATAAAAATTAAGAAAACAATCAAAGCATAATATTTAAAATTAAAAATGAAAGCAATATCATTTGTAGCCTTGTAGCTTATAATATCAAAATAAAGTATTAAATGTCTAGTACAACAACAAAAGCATAAACATAAATTGTCTAGCAACATGAAGTTTCAACAATTCAATAGAAGGAATGATATGATTAACTTCTTCAGTGGTTTGTCTTTTCATCAAGTGAAAGATTAGCCATTTCTAGTATTCCCATATCATCAAGAGACTCAAATCCATCTCAGAAATGAGAGAACATCGCTCATAGCCGCGGAAGTATATATGACGCATTTTTTTATTTATTTTTTTGCTTTTCAATGGACACGTGTATCAGATACGTGTGTCCTTTTGAAATTAAATAGTATTTAAATTGGATACAACTTTGCTGTATTCGACACGTATTGATGTCGTATCGGAGGTGTATCCATGTATCAGTGTATCAGATACAATACATCTTCATAAATAGGTGTATTGGTTCAACAGAGTCGGACGTCCGCAAGCCTCCCGCTCCGACCTCAACATCCCACGACCCAACCTCCGTTCCCTTCGATCTTTAAGCTGCAAAACTGACGTCGACTTCAAACACTCGACCCTTACCTCCATTCAAACTCATCCAGCTAAAGACCTTCGCCTATTCCAATCTTATCCATAGCCAATCCCACGACCCTCTGCCCTAGCCGCCGACGTTCGAAACTCCTGCCGTAACAACCGAACTCCTCCTGCCCTAGATCTCACTTAGCGAAACCCCTCCACATGCCGAAGCTTTCTCCAACCTCAGCATCTCACGCCTCTATTCTAGCCGCAAGACTCACGAAGCCAATTCACTTCCTCTCTATAAACCGCATCCCACAATTTGCCTCTATCGTAGCTCAAACCGATCCAACTCCTAATAGAAGGTTTAATCCCTAAACTTGCTTGTTTTATTTAATTAACCTAGTTATTTATTCATTTATTAATATCATTATTATTGTTAAAATTATAACTAGTATTATTATTAGTTATAAGTATAACAATGATAATTACTATTATTGATGTTATTTATGTATTATTATTGTTATTATTTATTTATAAAAAAAAGAAGAAATATGGGGGAAGGAGAGAAGAAAAGAGTTTCAAAGAAATTTAAAAAAGAAGAAAGAAGAAAAAAAAAAGAGGAAGAAAAAGAAAAAAAAAAGAAGAGCAAAAAAGAAAAAAAAAAGAGAAAAAAAAAGAAAAAATGGGAGAAAATAAAAAAAAAGAAGAAAAAGAAAATGTCAAAAAAAAAGGAGGAAAAAGAAGTTTTGTATATTTTCGGTGCCGTCACATCGCCACCAACTTCTCGTCGCGTAGGTATAAGCTTATGAAACTCAAAAATCCCGTTCTTGGCATTTGTGTCGAGCTGGAGAACCCCCTATACGCGCTCTTGTAGCACGATAGGAGAAATCCGGTGCGACGTATACGGCGAGGTGGGTTATCCATATATTCGCTCTTGTAGTGTGGCGGGGACATCTCTAAGTACATGTACATGCTCTTGTAGCATGGCGGGGAAAGCCAATTACATTTTCAAATAGGTACTTTGAAGCCCCCATATGCGCTCTTGTAGCATAGTGGAATTGAAGATATATGGCCGCGGTGTCACCTGACACCTACCATACACGCTATTGTAGCGTGGTAGGATGGCCTAGTTTCCTATAGTTTCCCCTAAACGGGAGAAACGTCGGGAGACTGTTGAAATTCAGAGCAAATACGTGGGACTTGGATTGAATTGAATTTAAACTTACATGAATTACAAGGACTTGATTTGAACTTGCAATTTGGATCGCATGGAACATAATTCAAATGAAATAACAGAGAGTCGAACTCTAAATTAATAGTTGCACTATCAAATTGAAAATATAAATGCTAAAATAAAAATGTTTCAAATCATTCAAGCGAACATTAACAAATAAGCAAGAGGATTTGTAATGCACACAACAAGACCATATGTAAATAACTACAGGGACGTGTAATTTGATTGTAAACATACTACAAGTTGCCTACGAATGAGGGCAATTGGTGCCTAGCATTCACATAAGCTATGGAAGAAAACATAATAGTTCCCACAAGCAAACAACGAGAAATCTCAATGAGATATCAAGGGATCGTTTGGTTAAATAAAATATAAACATCAACAAACAAATTCACCACATGAGATGCAAGTTATCTTCAAAAGCAATGGAAGACTGGTGATGTGTGACATGACTCATACACAAGCGGTGAAAAATGAATGTTACGGAAGATGCATCGACATACTTGCAAGCAATGCTATGGAATCTCCAATAAATAATACAACTCATCCGCACACAAACGATGCTTGAATGTCCCTAACAACTAGCTGATATACAAGAAAAGATGAGTGCAATGTATACAATAGTGCGTTAATAAGCAAGATATAGAGATAATAGTAAGAGTGCGTAGATGGATACACCAACTTATTTGCATACGAAAAAGCCACAAGTAAATATGCACGGTATAACATTGGATGAATGCAAGTGTCCGCCGAGGGTTCACCTACGAACATTAAAAATCAAAGTGCAATGATGTGAAACATTCACAAATGATAGTAGTCTGCGTGAAATACCTACCTCAATCATATTCACAAATAATTAAAGGACTACACCTGCTTGCAGATCCATACAACAGCTTGTTTGTAGGTGCATGATTAGTGTAATGTATATCATTCATGAATAGAAAACAAGCAATATAACACCTTGCGACATATGTGGACATGCAATCAATCATATGAAATATTGTCATCAATGCTAGTCAACTCGCAAGCAAGAGCATGAACCTATTACAGACATGATGGTTCCACTTTCAATCAACTACCAGAAGACTTGTGAATGATTTTGGACGATAATGAAGATTAATTAACCTGTAGCATTCAAACAATTGTGAGCAAAGTTTCAATCAACAAGAGAGCTGCCATGTATACAACATCTAGCCTACAAGTGGAAGAGAGGTTTGTAGTGACTACAAGGGATATATAATGGATATTACAATGCCCCTTCAAATGGTGGCGATTACTTAGTAAGTGAAGATCATAGTTCTTTAAAGACACTAAGAGTGAATGTACAAAAGATATAATAACCCACTAGCCAATGCGCATAAAGAGGTTAGTGGCGGATACAACAACACCCTCCTGTCAAATATGCTAAGTGTTATTTGTAAGAAAATACGAAGACTTGTACTAGATATTAACATCTGCTAAAATATGGAAGACTTGTAGCAGATATAAACATCTGCTAGCAATAGAAAGGAGATTTATTAGTGCACAACAATCTATATGGAGAAAACAACAAGTAGTACACGACAGTCTACCTGTATGAAACATGCAAATAACCATAGCGCAACGCCACGCTATGCCACCGAACAGAAGGCACATATGAGCTTTCAAATAGAACACTGCATTCAAATGACAGTTGCTTACAAAACTGACTGATGTCAAACATTCCAAAATTGCCCTCACATACAATATGCATACGCGCGACACGGGCCCCAGTGAGCGTGTTATGGGTACACATATGACGTCTAGGGATACTGCGTGGGTCAAATGATAAATCCAAGTTCGAGTCCAATCCTTCTACGCGAGTGAATGAGATTGAGTTTTTTGTTGGCTTCAAGCCTTTGTCAGTGAATTTCATTGTTTATAGGCCTTGAAGGCCTAATATGAACGTTATAAAACATTTGTTTGATGGTTCAAGCCGTGTCGATGAGGTTTAATCAACAAAATTAAATGCCCATAAACACTCCGATGATGTACGTGTTGAACATAGATCATAACCAGAGGGGTCAATTCCAAATATTTTATATGCCTTTAAATGCCCATAAAATTTCAAAAACTCTTAGAAATTACTACAAGTCCAAATATTAAAAAAGAAAATTCATTCATCAACCACTTAAAGTAAAACATAACCATCATGCGCAATAGTTTGCCGAGGTGGACAAATATGAAAAATACTTTAGTTCACAAAGAGCTAATGTTTGGTCAAGAATATCTTTAGGATTCATTCTTGAAGCTGCATATCAAATACTATGTAGAAACGATTGTTCAATTCTTGAAGCTGCATATCAAATACTGTGTAGAAAATTTCAACCCGAAAATGATATAAATTTGTTATATCTTGAGCTCTGCGGCAAGGACGACCACGAGCAACCCATTTATCATCCATATGCGGAACATTTATTTTCTGCTGCTCACAAAATGAATTTACACTGTTGACGAAGTCAGCCCACTTATTATCTCTCATATCCTGCAATCTCATTTTACATCTTCGCATTAAAGACATAACATTTACAATATCTTATTCTCCTCGTTGCAAAGCTTGCGATAGTTCATTAGTGATACCAAGTATATCTTTCATTACCCTGATTTTTGGATGTAGAAGACTCGTCATGTCCTCGGAAAGCTAGTCTTTGTTTCAAATGAAATCTTATGCAATCAACAGAAGTATTTAGGCGGGTACGATATGCAATTGTAGCTTGATCTGATTGTTTTTGGAAAAGAAATCCAATATGTTGGCTTTGTCTCATTAGGTCTTCACAACTTTGTCTAGTATTATTATGCGTACTGTTATGACTTCCAATATGAAGATCAAATTTGTTTGTTTTTTTCCAATTTAAAAATACATTTTTATTGAATATCTCTTCCTCTTCGTTGCCTCTCCCGGATGTTATGAAAAGATAACAATATAGACAATATGCTTTGTCTTTACATATGCTATACTCTAGCCAATCAGAATATTTGTCTTTACCTCTGGCTCTCGGCAGTCTCACAATTTCGCTTATCCGGCTCTCCGCTCTCCTGGCCGAAGGGACGAATACACGCTCTCCGGGCTCGCAGTCTCACTGAGCGCTGGGCGTAGACGTGAAGTCGTAGCGGGGCCGAAGCGGGGCCGAAGCGAAAGAGCCGACGATAGGGAGAAAAGGAAGTCGCGGCACGCGTGGAAAGGAAGCCACGACATGCGTGGAGAGGAAGCCGCGGCACGCGTGGAGAGGAAGCCCGACCTAAATCAGATTTAAAAAAACCTGGTTAAACAGCTGAGTTAAGTATAGTTTTAATTTTTTAAAACAGTTTTTTTTAGGGGGGCACGTCCCCCCCTCTGTTAGCTAAGGTGAATTCAAAATTGTCATCTTTAACAAACATCCACCCTAGGCCTACATGGTACACTTGGACGACTGAACCCATGCTTGCCGGCAAGGATCCTTCTGTTAGGTTGGGTCGACTACCTTCTTTGACTAAGTAGACCAGGGACCATGATGGCCCGGGACAACAGAACCATGGGATCTTGATTGGGTCCACATCTATTCTCTCACAATCCGCTTTAAGTGCAAGATGGTGAAATTTCTAATTTTAAATATCAACTCTCAAATTTTTAGAAGGCACATTAGGTTGCAGATAAGACACTATTAGATATTTTTCCCTCATTTTGTGAGAGCTTTATAATATGGTCCCAGATTTTTCATAAGCACAAGCTTCTATAGTTAAATCCTCTTTTTTACTAGAGAAAATTTTCGATTAAGATTACTCATTAGATGCTAAGTGTTTGGCAAATAGTAGCAATAAATTTGGTTTATAGTTGAGAAATTTATCATCATAAACTTAAAGTTGATGGTGGGGGAAATGACGATCAACCTGATCATGATCACAAAATTTCGTTGTCCTAGGCTATCATGGACCCTATTTTATTTAGCAAAAGAGATAGTCACCTTAAACTGATCGAATGAATCTTGTTGATGACCATTGGTTGTGTCATCAAGGGTACTTTGAATTTAAGCAAATCTTAGCTCACATAAGGCCTTAAGCCCTACAATTTTACTATATGATTCATAAATTTAAATGTTTTTAAACTATTGTGGAACCTATGTGATTTGGTTTTGACTGTAATTTAATTGTCATTTTATGATGAAATCACTATGTTGGAGTGCACTAGTTATAATCGTTTCTTTGTGGTGTCATTTGACATGAAAAATATCAATTATAAGGCACATCATGTCCTTAATAGTGTAAGATCACTTGAGAGTGAATATAGTGATACGCTTGATAAAATATTGACTCTTTGAGGGTTGCTTTTAAATTTTCCACCCCTATCAAATTATTGCGTATGGTGGATGAATTTTAACTTATGTGTTTAGTCGATAGATTTTTCTTGAATGTTTTTTTTAATTGAATTTTTATATTTTTGTCTCGGTGTGGCTTAGAAATGATCATTATTGTTTATAATCGTTTACTTGTTGTGTCATTTGACATCAAAATTATCAATTATAAGGCACTTCATGTCCTTAATAGTGTAAGATCACTTGAGAGTGAATATAGTGATATGATTGATAAAATATTGATTCTTTAAGGGTTTCTCTTAAATTTTACACCCCTATCAAATTGGATTCCATCACTAATTATTTTTACTATTAGGAGCTTTTCCCTTTGATACTCCAAGCACATCTTTTGTAATTTTCATAATATCACTAGCCACTTTTTCCCACATAACATTAGCATCCTAATGCACAGACAAAATCTTAACATCTAAAATCTTACTCTCAAAAATATTTTTGTTAATATTCTTTAAATGCTTCCATCTAATCCTAGAAAAATGTTTTAATTTATTTTTTATTTTATGCCCCTTTATCTTAAAGTTTAAAACTAATTCTTTAAATGCCCCCAACTATTTTTTATTTTTTATTTTGCTTTAAGTTATAAATAATTAAAATTTATTTTTAAATATTTTAATTTTTAATAGATATTGAGCTTTAGAATTTTAACGAAATTTAAATATTAACCCCTCTAGTTGATATTAACTCTCAACACGATCATCATCAGGGTGACAAAGATGCCACTTTAAAATATATGTATTTTGTTGATGTGTGGAAGCATTTAAAAGATATAGTCCCCTATGATTGATATTTCCTTTGAACAAGGTCATCATCGGGGTGATGTAGATGTCATTTTAAAAATATTTGTATTTTGTAGGAAGATAGAGACATTTAAAAGGCCGAGTCCCCTCCGATTAAGATTAAATTTCAACACCTCCATCATCGGGAGGACATTAAATTCATTTTTAAGGATTTGTATTTTCAATGAGGTTCAGAGGTATTTAGAAGGGTAGAGCCTTCGCCGGTTGAGATTAACTTTTCATCACGATCATCATTGAGGATTTAAATAATTTGTTATTTGAATTTGCTCAACTTTGTTTTACCGCTAACAGAGAGTCTGGTTTAGTTATTGACCTCATGCGTTATCATTATGAATGCTAATACCCGAGAGTTTAAAATTCTATGATGCATTTCATTTAAAGAGCCTTTGAAGGCCTAATGTGAACTTTAAAGTTAAATATCCCGGTACATTTGTGATTAGGTGTTCGCTTGTTAATTTAATTCATGTCAACTCCAATTATTTGCAGGAGGACTAAACATAAAAACTTGAAATATGCAACATTGTTCGACCTTTGGATTTAGGAATCATATGTGAATGACAGAGCACATACAAGTATTCAATTTGAAAGTAGGATTTTGAAATAACATGCTTTTTATCCCACGTAGCATTCTTAGATATTAGCATTTGAAAGTTTAGTACATTTGCCAGAGCGCCTATGACGAGTTGAATTTTTTTTTAAATTAATGTGTAAATTTTTCAATGCATTCACATGATCCACTTGCATACATTTTGACGCATTTGCATAATGTTTTCACATGCTTTTTAATGTAGTGCACATCATTGGGTTGTTACTTGCCTCTCAATGTAGTGACTCACTTCACAAGGCGATAGCACTCTTGGGATTATCGCTTGCTTCCCAAGGTTGTTACATGCTCCTACAATGTTAGCACACTTCTCAATTCATAACTTTTAAGTTTAGGGAATTATATTTTAATGCATGAGAGAGAACTTTAAAATATTTAAATATGATCATATGCACAATTGATTGTGGTTGGAAATGTACGCAAATTTTTTTTAGGATTCAAAATACACTTTCTATCTGCTTGAACGAGTATTACGGATTCAGTAGCATGAATTGAAGGCGAGTTATGTTTTAGTTGTAGTATAGAAGAGATGTTTAGTTTATTTTTGTCTCATTCAAGTTATCATATCATTCAACATATAGCTTGTAGGAGATTTTGTTCAATAAACACTAGAAGATCGTACACTTGCTTGTAAGTGAGCTATATTGTTTGTTACGAATCCCCTATTGTCTCCTGTAGGCAGACTGATTTGTTTAATATGAACCCCTTCTTACCTATAGGCTAGTTGTTGTGTGCACTACAAATTTCCTGCTCTTGCTCATAGGTGAATTGTATTACGCATTAAAAATCTCCTATTGTCTATAGGCAGGTTGCATTCATTGAAATTTCCTTGTTATGAATGGTAATTTGAGAAATTTGTAGTTTGGGAAACTAACATTTATTATTACTTATAATTGAATTTGAAGTGTATGACAACACCTAAGTTGTCATTCTTATTTTATTTTATTTTATTTTAACTAAATAAGAGTACACATTTTCGATATCTTAGGTCTATTGTTCAGAGTGATGGTGAAATTGATGGGGGCATTATTAGTAGAATTCAAGTTGGATGGTTGAAGAGGAAGATTGCATCGGGCCAATGTTTAAAATTGCGTATACGGGTATTGAGGTGTTTTTCATTCGTGAGGCGAGGCGTAAGCCTCAAAATCAAAAGATTGCGTAAACATAAAATGATAACATTTTTATATACTAATGAGTGAATAATATAAAACATAAAAAAACAGAAGATATGAAGTGAAATCAAAATATCCCAATAATAAGACAACATGAAATATAATTCAACTAAAAATTCTATCTTTCCCAAATTTCAATATTCTTTTCATTAACATATAATTCTAATTTCCAAAAATAAATAGCAATGACATATCACATAAGAACTCATAAGTCATCGACATTGTCATCACTAAGGTTTCTTCATTTGAATCATCATTACGATGAACTGCTCTATCCCCTTCCTCCTCTCCTATAGAGTCCAATGTCGAGCATTTACTTCAAGATTTATGTAAGTTTAAATATATATAGCGTGAGGCGTAAGCCTCAAGCCAGTGAGGCAAGGCGGGCCTCAACCAAGTTGAGGCGCAAGCCTCATAAAAAAACTCGAGGCGTTTTTTATTGGAATTGCGCAAAGGCAGGCCTCAAGGCGAACCTCATATTGCGCAATTTTAAACCATGCATCGGGCTTATTTGTTATAGAAAAGTTCCCTTCAAACTTAAGGGAAAATTCTATAAGATGGTGGTTATATGTGCAATACTTTATAGTGCAGAATGTTGGCCATTAAAAGACAAGCATAATATGAAGTGTTACAGAGATGAGGATGCTCAGGTGGATGAGTGGCTTTACTCTTAGAGACATGACATGAAATGAGCATATACATGAAAAGATTGGAGTAGCTCCAGAGGAAGATAAGATTAGAGAGAGTTGTCTTAGATAGTTTGTCTCATAAAACGGTGATCTTCCGATGACCCGGCTAGGAGAGTAGATGTATTAGATTTAACTTATGTTAAGAAAGGTTGAGGTAGACCTAAAAAGACTTGATTTGAAAATATTAGAAATGATCTTTCTTTATTAGATTTAAATGAGATTTTAACTCTTAGCAGGACATAATAGAGAAAAAAAAGATTTCATGTAGCCAACCCCACATAGTGGGATAATGGCTTGATGTTGTAGTTATTGTTGTTATTTTAACTAAATAAACAAGTGAGATATAAAATGCTAAAATTCAAGATTAATAAGCAATTTTTTTATTTAAAAAATCAATATAAAGTGGAAATTTTTTTTGAGTAAACAATAAGACAATTTCAATGACCAGTAGCTATCAATGTTATTTGATTAGATTTTACACTATAATTTCAACCAATGAATAATAGACCTATAAATTTATCGAAGGTACCAAATCATTATCTATCACATGTTCATCAATTGAGCACAAATAATGAAAATCACTAATAAAAATAAGTAACGGTGAAGTAAAATAAGAATCAAGATAAATATGGTGCATAAATCAATTTTTATATGGCTTGGCAATAACGCTCATGGCCACGCTTTGAGCCCTCTAATCCAATGTTAACTATTCTCTCTTTCGCCCAACACCCCTCTAACCCAATGTTAACTATTCTCTCTTTCGCCCAACACCGGACAGAGAAGCGTCTCTCCTTGTAGGGTAATGAGGAAACCCTATCCTCTCTAGTCCACAGGCATCCCAAAAAGAACACCATAACAAACTGTTGAGATCCCATAGACATTTACACTCTTAAGTACAACAAGCCAACAAAATTCAACTGGAGGATTAAGATGAAAGAGAGGGAAAAAAACTCACTAGTGCACTCTCACAATGAGATCTCATCTTTTAGGGTTTTCAAATCAAAGCAAATATATCTCTCTTAAAAGCAAAACCCCTCTTTATTCCTCTTAGAAGATGTTTTCTTTTAGGGTTTTCAACTCTCTCGCGACTTAAAATTTGTAAATAAGTATTTATATCAAATGTTTATAAATCAAATCCTAAAACGAGTTATTTATACATATAGTATGATGCACCCATCTTATAGTACGATTAGTACAACATAGTAAAATAGCATTATTTTTTATCGTTATATACAATATGTGCAATATGTGCAGTATGATTAGTTCAATCATATACTCATTAATGAGCCCATTAATTATCATGACTTAATTAGATTAAATTACATAATTTTGCAGTATGTATAATGTAGCTCTTAAGTTTGTGGTCAACATAATTTTGCTTACAATAAATTTTTCAATGCTACTACTAGAAATCACTTTTGAAGTGATGCATGGGTCTCAACCAATGAATACTATAGATATCATACCATTACTGGTATATGCATACAATGATTTTATAGCTTCATTTGTTGTGGGTGGGCATAAGATTTATTATGATATCAAACAACAAATTGATTTGCGAAGTGAAATCTATAAAACTATGGTGGATCTTCATAGTGGTCCTTAATGTTTTGTGCTAATATATTTTGAAAACCCTATGCTATCAGATGAGCTTAATAGTCCATTGGATAGATGTTATTTTGTCCAATGGACGAGTAATCCACCACCATATGGCTCATGGGTGACCCGGATAAGCTTCAAGATATCATCCCTGATCTTCTGGATGACCACTTTGAGCATAATTCTCTAGAAGAGAGTTCTTGATACTCTAGGGGAGTTGATTACAATCATCAGATCTGTAAACAACATGATTAATTATATATTTCATTGCTTAATTTAGCATTTTGTATCAAGGTAATAATTAGAATTTGTTTTAATAGGTTTTTTTCTTGTTATTTTTTAATTAGGACTTATTCTTGTCATAATTTTTGTCACTTTATTTTCTTGCAACAATAGGGAGTTAGGACCTTTAACTATGGCTTCGTTTGGGATGACTTTTTTACTGTTTTTTAAAGCGGCTTCCCGTCCCTCCCTCCTGCCCTCCTATAGTGAAGAACATTGCACTAGTCAAAAATTCGCCTAAAAGCCATTTATCTGAAAACTATATGTTCTTAGTTCCAATCCTTGATTGCTACTAGTGGATTGAAAGGACCGAGTCCAATTGAGCAGAAGAATATTAAATTATAAATTTTCTCCATCTAAATTGCTGTAAGAGACATTCCTGAATGGTTAATCCGAGAATACCTTCGCACCTGTACATGCATGCTTGAATTTACAGTAAATTATGTAATGAAGAGGACAATTCATCCCTTTTGTGCTATACTACCTACTCTAATGAGCTGCAAAATGATCAAACGTGCAATTTTTCATAATTTCAAAACATATTTCCAATCTACTTCCATAATATGTTTTCTGCAGCACTGATTCTAGCAAGAGAAGTGAAGAAGACCAGCAATCAAGGACCTGCACTGTGGATGGCATGGATCACAGTGAAACCCAAGGAAAAACAAGCAATGGTGAGAGGTTTATCGAATGCGATCCAAGCTATCACAGAAATCCTTCCGAATGGGAAGATTTAGTTGACTTCATCGAGTGTAGCCCGGGGAAGGATTACAGTTCCTGGTTGAAAAATCGAAACAAGTTTAACAAGTGGAAACAAGAAAAAAGTGCTATTTTTAAGAGTCAGAAGAAGAAGAAAAGAACCTACATAAAAAAGTTTTATAATTTAAGATCAAGGTAAATGACTTCTATGTCTCTAACAAATGGTTTCTAAAAGTTCTTTTGGAGGAGGCCAGTCCAAGCCATATGCTTATTCTCATGTAATTGGAATTTTCTTGTGTTCTTTGTAGGGTTGATGCCAGTGAGAGTAATGAAGTAAAATCCCAAGACCAGCGATCAAGAAAGTCTTGTGGCAGAAGGCATCAAGGACAGAGGGGTGCATGAAACAATGCTTGTGAAACATATTACTGCATCTTAAATCATTTGTTTGCGGGGCGGAACCAATCTTAATTTTCAGGGGAGGGCAAAGTTACAAGTAAAAGTATAGATATTTTTTTTTAATAAATAACTTTACAACCAAAATTTGTTTCGGGGGTGCTATCCCTTGGCCCTAGTTCATTTCCTTGATTGTTTGCTCGCTTGACATATATGTAGGGGTCCAAGGGGGCAGTGCCCCCTTGCGGGGTTCGACCTGTCTAGTCATATCGCGGGTTCAAGAGGCAGGGCCCCTGTGGGGGTTTCCGGGGGCAGCACCCCCGGAATAAATTTTGATTGTAAGGATTTTTTTTTCTATTATTTATCTTTGTAAGGATATTTCTCTTTTGATTTTTAGTTGTATGAATATTTTTGGCATTTTTTTTAATAAAGTGTGGTTGTAAGGAGTCACGAATGCATTTTTACGGAAACAAAGAGAGGGGAGGTGGAGCACATGGAGTTTGGTTGAGAAAGAATATATATGAAATATTTTTTTGTGTTAAGAAATAGAGTTTGGTTGTAAATGAATTATTATATTTTGGAGTGAAAAATGAGTTTTTCAGTTGGAGGTTTTATAATTGATGCTTTAGGCGATATTGGGGTGGTTCTTAGGAAGAGCTTGCGTTGGTGTGAAGACGGCTAAGCCTTCATTTGGGATTTTTTTTCTGTTTTATAGCACAAAAATTATTCTAAAAAAAAATTTGTACTAAAAAATTATTTTAGGAAATAGTGAAAAAGTTGTCTCAATTGAGCCTAAGTTGTTGGCCGCTAAAGAATTTTTTTAGAGTTATTTAATTGGTAGGCTTTTATGAAAAATGTCATGATTATAATGGAATGGATAAATCAGCATTATTGTCATTCTAAGGAGTAACTTCAGTTTTGCTTAAAATTGAAATCAATGAGATGCACAGTTGGTTTATATCTTGGAAAGTTCATATTTTAACAAAATAATTTTCTAAAAAATGAAATTTGGAATTTATTTGGACAGAAACCAAATATTGAAATCTTAGAAAATTGGAGTAGTAATTAGAAAATTCATTATTAATTCTAAAAATTACAAAATGCAAACTCATAAACTCTTAATTTTTTGGATGCTATAGTTCTTAATTTTTCAATATTTAGGGCAATTTTTTATTATTACAATCACTTAAATTTGGATAATTTGAAAATTTTTCAAACTTCTATGAAAAAAAACCTAGGGTTATCCATTACTATGATTTTATTTTCATGAAGTTTGGAAATTAAGAAAAAAAATAAAACTCTAAAATTTAATAATTATTAAAATTAATTTATAATTCAAATAAATCCAATAAAAAGCACCTTTAACAAACATTAAAACTTTCAATTGCTTCAAAAATTATCAAATATACTTTGGTCTTTCAAGAGATATAGTGAAGTGTTAATTTACATCTAGGTGAGGTTTATCAAGACATGAAATAGCATTATTGATCAATTAAAATATTAATTTAATTTAAAAATATTAAAATCCAACAAATAATAGTTTGGAGTATTTCTAAGCTTTTCAGAATACAAGTTTCCCTTTTTTATTTATTTATTTATTTATTTTAGAATACAAGTTTCCCTTCTTTTCTACATTTGGCGATAATTTAAGAGATCCACGCCAAAGTTAAAATAATCTCATCTAAAAATTCAAAATCACATTATCATATGAACTTTAAAATTATAAAAAGTAATTGTCACTACTTTAATTGGAAGTATTATTAGAAGGTTACCTCTCCTTGTATATGGATAACTATTAGAGGAGATTGTCTTTTTAGAAAACTTTTATTACATAATAATATAAATCCTATTTGATGCCCACATACTAGGTAGGAAAATATCTTTCAGGATGTTGCAAATTTAAACAATTTATATTTTTAATATTGATTTCATTGTAGAATATTATTTTTATGTTTTCAGATCATATATTATTCTCTATGTTGTAGCTAATTATGAAAGTATATGTTGGCATGTAATCCGAAGAATAAAAAAATATATATCGAGATCCCAAAAATCGCATAACACTTCGGTGTCACGATGTATTTCGTACAAGCCAGGATGTCCGACATTGCTCTACGCATGTTCTTTGCAAGTTGAAAAAAAGATCTATAAAACATCTTACAATTAAATTGTACCACATATATCATATTATGAACCTTTTAGTCCAAGCCCAATATAATTTAAGTCACAAACTCTAATAATCTATGCTTTGACATGAGTGTTGAAATCAAGGAATGAAAAGAGAATTGATTCATTGACAGAATATTCTCTACCACATCCACAAAAAAATCCTAAAAGGGTATTAATCAATAATTCTATCAACAAAATTATGATAATTTGCAAATTTCATTGAGTTTGCTAAATAGTTGCTTCTACAAAAAGAACTTGCTTAGGCTTCATTTGTTTCAGCATTTTTTTTCTTTTTTATTTAGAAACGGAGAATTTTTGTAGAAAATATTTTTTAGAGAGCTTCATTTTTCTACCATTTTGAGAAATTTTTAATATTTATTTTTCATTTAGAAAATTTTATTACCTTAATCATTATTTTTAAAACTATCTTTTACGAAAGCCTTAAGTGTTGGCCCAGACTAATGGTGTGAGTAGCTTGTTAGGTCGATCAGAATTTACAATTCACAAAGCAGATTGATTCCTGCTATAAAAAAAAGAAAAAAACCACTCTTAAAAAATTCCATTTTCTTGATCATTATTCCTAAAATTATCTTTTACTAAAAAAAAAAAAACAAACAAACGAAGCCTTCTAATAGTCATGTAACTGGAACAATTATTAGGTCAGGTGACCTGACATAGCTCTACGTTCGGACGTCAATAACATGTCGCCACGTGGTCTTACTCAATACCAGTGGCGGAGCCAGAAATTTTATTCAAGGGGGACATAAATTAAAATAGTTGTGTGTCGTCTCATTACAGGTGATCTTCGTTTTGAGGGTGAGATGAATATATAAATTTAAAATTTATAAATCTCTCATTTAATTTCATATCCATCATGGAATTTCATATGCATATATGAATATAAATATATTTTTATGATTGATTTTTTGTATGAATGATTAAAATTTATTTTATAATCATTAAACTAATCTAATAAATCTCAATTTAAAATCACTAAAATTTAAGTGAAGTTCATTACATTCATGAAGTAACTAATGTTTAAAAAACATTTTTATTAAAAATTTAAATAATTTGAAAACATGTTTATAAGGTGTACCTCATTGCATAAGCAACTTGTGCGTAAGTAAGAACTGCAAACACAACTCCCCTTGGCCTATTGGTTGAGAGCTTAGGCTTCCAATTAAGAGGTCCAAGGTTCGAGTTCATGTGTATGCGTTGTGTGTGTGAGTTTGCCTTAAATGGCCTAAATGTCCCAAAAAAAAGTAAGAACCGCAACAAAGTCAGAACAAGAAGAAGAAATATTTGCTAATTTCAGTAAAAGCTCTCATTTAAGAGCTATTGAAGAACAAATTACAGAGGAGGCTAAAAAGGCAGCCTCTGCTTTCTGGTTTCCTAGAATTGATACAAAGAAAATAACATAAACTATTTCCTTAAGTGTGCTTAAACCTTAATTCCTCGACTGGATGAGGAGACTTCGATCCCCATTGCTTTCAGTAACACAGCTCAATCCTGAAGAAGAATGAGAAGTTGAAGAAAAGCTACTGCTACCCCTGCCGCTATGATCCCTTTCATCCTCACTCATAAAATTGATGAATTGAATTACTCTCTCTAGCTTCTGATGATGAAGATCTTCTTCTGCTTCTTCCTTAGCTGCTCTTTTCTTCATAAAAATGCAGCAGAGAACCCGGTCTTTTCTACACTGAACTGTGCTATGTTTTCACAAAGTTTTTTTTTTCAATGGAGTAAGATGAATAAGAAATATAACTGATTATTTTTTTTAGGGGGGGGCCCTCCCTCCGCCTATGCTCAATACTGCGCGGCCCGACGATTTGATCCGGGATTGCTATGTTCGTGTATTGCTCGGTATTGCTCAGTATTTCTCGGTATTGTTCGGTATTGGTCTTCACAGAATGGTATTTCTAATTGCTGAGCAAAATCGACCAATATCGAGCAATACCTAGCAACACGCGAACATAGGTCTCCGATTCGGGTCGGGGTTGTCAGACAACGCGGTAAAATAAGAACACGTGACACTACTTCTCTGACGTATAAACCTAAAGCTACGTTAGTTGAACGGATCAAATAAAAGTTCCATGTACTGAGAAGCAGGAATTTCTTGTAGTGCTTTTTCCCACGGGGGCCGCCCTCCAGCTATGGAGACGAAGATGGCGCTATCTCAAAACGGCGATCCCAAAGTGGACGGCGAAGAATTTGACAATGGCGTATCCTCGCTAATTTTCCTCGGAACTGGCTGCTCCAGTGCGGTACCCAATGCCCGGTGCCTTATCATCCCGACCGATCCCCCGTGTCAGGTCTGCTCCCAATCGCACTCCCTGCCTCCGGAGAAAAACCCTAATTACAGGTGCAACACTTCTCTCTTGATCAACTATGTCGATGAAAATGGCGCCCACAAGTACATATTGATCGATGTTGGTAAAACATTTAGAGAACAAGTTCTGCATTGGTTTACTCACCATAAAATTCCTCGTGTAGATTCCATTATTTTGACTCACGAACATGCAGATGCTGTGCTAGGTTTGGATGATATCCGTGCAGTGCAGCCATTCAGTCCAACAAATGAAATTGATCCAACTCCAATTTACCTCACTCAACATGCAATGGAAAGTCTTGCAGAACAGTTTCCTTACTTGGTTAAGAAAAAATTGAATGAAGGAGAAGAAGTAAAACGTGTTGCTCAGCTTGATTGGAGGATCATCCGGCCTACAGTTTGTTCCTTCACCAGTGATGCATGGGGAGGATTATGTCTGTTTAGGCTTCCTCTTTGGAAAAAAGTCAAGAACTGCGTGTATTTCGGATGTTTCTCGCTTCCAGCAGCAGAGGATCTTATTTCAAGGGCTGGAGGAGGGCTACTTGATCTTCTCATTTTAGACACCTTGTGCAAGAGAGGTTCTCACAACAGCCACTTTTCCTTGTAGCAGAGTCTTGAAGCTGTTAGTAGAATTAGGCCGAAGCAGGCTTTGTTCATTGGGATGACGCATGAGTTTGATCACCATGAGGATAACAATGCCGGATAACAAGGCATTGGCAGAATGGTCCGTAGAAGGTATTCCGGTACAACTTGCTCATGATGGAATGAGAATCTTCTGTGACTTGTAATTAGGAATTGGTGAAAATTATTATTTTTTTTCATGGAGAGGAGCCCGATTGATCTTAAATGAAGGCTAGAAGAGCTTTTTTGATGACCTCGATTATTTTGTGAAGTCATTTGAGGATTGTCTCGTCGAATGACGTTGTGTCATCCTATTAACACTCCAGAGATTTTGTAATTAGTATACTTGTAAAATCTGAATTTTACAAGGCCAATATCTTCTTCTTTGTTTGCCTTATTTGTTGACCTCTACGGTAAAAGAAAAAGAAAGAGAAACGAAAAAAAAAAATAAAATAAAATAAAAGGATTACCTCTGCCGCAAACCCATCCCGGTTTGCTACAGTGACCCATCCCTCAGCGGGGAAAATTATTAAGTCCTGATATCAGATGGAGAGATATGTCCGGACATCTATTAAAATTTGATGTGTGTAGTGCACTTTAAGGCTTCGTTTGGGACGGCTGCAGTTGTCGGTAAAGCAGGTTGTGAAGTTATTATCCAGAAAGCTGCTTTCTAAAATTGTTGTACAAAAATCAATACATTTTGTTTGGGTGGTATAACTGTCGAGTTGCTGTGCCGCTGCTGTATGACAACAAATTACCTTGATACCCTTTTATACATTTAGAATTAGGTTTACCCATTGAATTTCTTAATTGCTGTATTATAAATTTACAAATTATAAGAAGAGGCAATATGAATAGCAATATAATTGATGCGAGATTTTCATGCATAAATATTTATTGTAAGAATAAATGTTGAGTGTGTTGAAATTAAAAATAGACTCCCAAAGCATTCCAGGAGGCCATCCAAGTGCCGAAATAACAACATAAATAATTATGTTTGGTATTAGTAACAAAATAAAATTGCAATGAGCCAGTGTATGAATGGTGGCGAGTTTTGATTAAATTAATCTTGGATAAAAACCAATAAAATCCTCTAGCAAAAAGTTAGAAAAAACATATATAAACATAAATTTGCAACATCAAGGTACTTTCAAATTTGTTCGGGAATCGAAAAAGATTGATGGAAATCAACACAGTTATGATCAAAAAAATTTTGTAGGATTTGTGAAGGAATTACGTTAAATCCTACAAATAAATGCTTGATTTTGTAGGATTGGATAAACATTAGATGAAAGAAAAATCTATAATATTTGGCATGCTATTTTAGACAACATTAATTCAAGATTTTTCTTAAATCCTGCTAAATAAATTTTTGGGATTTTAAATCGTAATTTGAAAAATATTATTGAAGCACGTTATTAATTAAAAAAATTTTGTGAAATCCCGTCTCCCTCTCTTAAATCCAGAAACAAAAGCAAAAAATATGATCAGGATATAGAAATAAAAAAAAAATCATATGATTTTTATTCTAAAAAAAAAAAACAAAGCAGAAATAGCAGACGGTGGGCTAGGGCTTCGACAGCAACAGTAAGGAAGAAATGCTACCTTCTCTTAACGTGAACTCCTATTGCAGCCTTTAGTTCCGATTAAGCAGATGAAAGGCGGAAGGTGTGACTTCAGATCCGTCATTAAAATTAATTTATAATTCAAATAAATCCAATAAAAAGCAACTTTCACAAACATTAAAATTTTCAATTGCTTCAAAAATTATCAAATATACTTTGGTCTTTCAAGAGATATAGTGAAGTGTTAATTTACATCTAGGTGAGATTTATCAAGACATGAAATAGCATTAATGATCAATTAAAATATTAATTTAATTTAAAAATATTAAAATCCAACAAATAATAGTTTGGAGTATTTCTAAGCTTTTCAGAATACAAGTTTCCCTTTTTTTTTCTTTATTTATTTATTTATTTTAGAATACAAGTTTCCCTTCTTTTCTACATTTGGCGATAATTTTAGGTTGTTATTTGGATGTGACACTTCTATAGAAAATATTTTTTAGAGAACTTCATTTTTCTACCATTTTGAGAAATTTTTTATATTTATTTTTCATTTAGACAATTTTATTACATTAAACATTTTTTTTAAAATTATATTTTATGAAAGCCTTAAGTGTTGCCCCGGACTAATAATGTGAGTAGCTTGCTAGGTCGATCAGAATTTACAATTCACAAAGCGGATTGATTCCTGTTCTAAAAAAAAGAAAGAATCACAAATTCCATTTCCTTAATCATAATTTTTAAAATTATCTTTTACTAAAAAAAAAAGAAAAAACCAACTAAGCCTTCTAATAGGAAAAATTTTTAGGTCCGGACACCTTACGTAGCTCTACATCCGGACGCCAATAATATGTCGCCACATGCTCTTACTTTTTACCGCGCGGCCTGATGACCCGACCCAGACCGGAACCCGATATTGCTATGTTTGGGAATTGCTAGGTATTGCTCGGTATTGTTAGGTATTGCTCGATATTGCTAGGTATTGCTTGACAATAATGAGAAATATTGCTTTTTCAAGACCAATACCTAGCAATACCGAGCAATACCTAGCAATACCGAGCAATACCTAGCAATACCTAGAAAAACCTAGCAATGCACAAATCAGCCAATACATAGCAATACTGGGTCCGGGTCATCAGGCCGCACGGTAAAGAGTAAGAGCACGTGACGACATATTATTGACTTCCGAATCTAGAGCTATGTCAATGTGTCCCCGGACCTAATAATTTTTCTTCTAATAGTCAATGTACTGAGAAGCAGGAATTTCTTTGTAGTGCTTTTTCTACGGGGGCCGCGCTGGAGATATGGAGACGAAGAAGACGCTATCTCAAAATGGCGATCTCAAAGTGGACGGCGAAGAATTTTACAATGGCGTATCCTCGCTAATTTTCCTCGGTACTGGCTGATCCAGTGCGGTACCCAACGCCCGGTTCCTTATCCTCCCGACGGATACCCCGTGTCAGGTCTGCTCTCAATCGCTCTCCCTGCCTCCGGAGAAAACCCCTAATTACAGGTGCAACCCTTCTCTCTTGATCGACTATGTCGAAGAAATGGCGCCCAAAAATACATATTGATCGATGTTGGTAAAACATTTAGAGAAAAAGTTCTGCGAAGGTATACTCGCCATATATAAAATTCCTCGCGTAGATTCCATTATTTTGACTCACGAACATGCAGATGCTGTGCTAGGTTTGGATGATATCCGTGCAGTGCAGCCATTCAGTCCAACAAATGAAATTGATCCAACTCCAATTTACCTCACTCAACATGCAGTGGAAAGTCTTGCAGAACAGTTTCCTTACTTGGTTAAGAAAAAATTGAATGAAGGAGAAGAAGTAAAACGTGTTGCTCAGCTTGATTGGAGGATCATCCGGCCTACAGTTTGTTCCTTCACCAGTGATGCATGGGGAGGATTATGTCTGTTTAGGCTTCCTCTTTGGAAAAAAAGTCAAGAACTGCGTGTGTTTCGGATGTTTCTCGCTTCCCTGCTGCTACTGAGGATCTTATTTCAAGGGCTGGAGGAGGGCAACTTGATCTTCTCATTTTAGACACCTTGTGCAAGAGAGGTTCTCACAACACCCACTTTTGCTTGTAGCAGAGTCTTGAAGCTGTTAGTAGAATTAGGCCGAAGCAGGCTTTGTTCATTGGGATGACGCATGAGTTTGATCACCATGAGGATAACAATGCCGGATAACAAGGCATTGGCAGAATGGTCCGTCAGAGAAGGTATTCCGGTACAACTTGCTCATGATGGAATGAGAATCTTCTGTGACTTGTAATTAGGAATTGGTGAAAATTAAATTTTTTTTTTCATGGAGAGGAGCCCGATTGATCTTAAATGAAGGCTAGAAGAGCTTTTTTGATGACCTCGATTATTTCTTGAAGTCATTTGAGGATTGTCTCGTCGAATGACGTTGTGTCATCTATTAACACTCCAGAGATTTTATAATTAGTATACTTGTAAAATCTCCCTTTGTCTTTAAAACCTGAATGAAATAGAGCCTTCGGGCTGCGACTTCGCTTCCCACATGGGAGAATCTTCCTTCTCGTTCTTCCTCAACCCACGACACCAGTGCCGAGGCCTTCAAACCCAACCGCAAAACCGCAAGCAGAAATCCTTCTACCCCGTCAGCGTCCCATCAAACGCCATCAGCGTCCGATCAAACACCAACACACATCGATTTTCAGGCTCAACTCTCCGACCCCTATTCCTTCAATAAGCCGACGCCTGGATCTCTCTCGATCCAATTCCCTGTAGACGTCGATACCTTATCGAAGCTTCCTCCCTCGCCGACCTCTTGGTTCCTCCGATCGAGAGAGAGAGAGAGAGAGAGAGAGACCGACGTCTCCGCTCCTTCGACGACAATTTTTTCCTGTCGGATCGGAAGTTTCGACATTTCGATCGGAAGCAAAGGCGAGATCTCGCTAGCTGTGAAGGTAACTTTCGCCTTTCGCGTGCTTTTTGGACCTAATCCTGCAAATCCGCCACACTAAACCCTGGATTTGTGGCTAACATAGGAAAATGGAGGATTTATTCCGCCGTGAGATTTACGGGGCGATCAAATCCAGTCGGCAGGATTTAGCACAGATCCTGCTCAAACCTCGCATAAATTTGTAAATCCCGATGGGATTTAGCTTTAATTCTGTATCCTGTAAGCATGCCGAATCGAATGAGGAGATGAAGAATTTAATTAACTTTAATTATTTGTAATTTCAGTTACTTAATTATAAATAATTAAAATTGATTATAATTATTTATTTTAATTGTAATTAATTATAATTAATTTTAGGTAATTTGAAATATTATAATTATTTTTTTTAATTTTAGTTAATTAATGATTAATTAATGATAATTGTAATTAATTATTATGAATTATGATTATTTATAAGTAATTAAAGATTATTATAATTAATTAATATTAATCCTAAATAGTTATAATTAATTTATAATTAATTTTTTATTAATTGTAATGAATTAGAATTAATTAAACATAATTATGATTAATTATTCTAATTATGATTAATTATTCTTAAGTATAATTAGTAATAATTAAAGTTAATTATAAAAAAGAAAAGATCCCTTCTCACCTCAATATGCATGCCAACTCCATTGTCGGTTCACTTGCGAATGTATAAATTTCTGATTTAAAATCCCACACTTGAAGCTTGCGGCGAGCCGACAAACCTCCATACTTGCTCACGTAGCATGGAGGGAGGGAAATCGATGTGACGCTTGCGACGAGGTGGGTGCGACGCTTGTGACGAGGTGGGTAATCTTCGGAGCGCTCACGTAGCGTGAGGGAGACGAAAAATAAGTAATCATACGTGGGAAAATAACTATTTTTTAAACACGTGCTAGAGACCCTTACATTTGCAGGGATTCAAGAAAATACAGCCGCGGTGTCACCCCGACATCTACAGCCGTGGTGTCACCCGATATCTACCTGAAGGGCTCATGTAGCATGGAGGGGAAGGTTGTCTCTTGATTTTTCCCTTAAACGGGGGAGACGCCAGGAGGCTACCGAAGCTGAGAGCAAATATAGGAGACTTGAACTTGCAAACTGAAATGAATCGCAGGGAACTTGATTTGGATTCAAATGGATAGTACTTGACTAGAACATTGTGGACAAGGAACAAAACTTAAAACCAATCATCAACACATTTAATTTTAGTAAATCAAAATGTACTTAAACTTGAAGTATGCACTTGTGGATATTGAACTCGAGTTGTACAACATCAAGTAAAACATGAACTTGTATGGAAAGCAGGGAATTCATTTGAGCTGAACTTTGAATCAAAAATAAAAATGCAAATGTTAATTAAAATTACGAGTTATTCGATCGAGTATCGATAAGCATGACAACGGAATGCATAAGGACTTGTGAACATGGATCCAATGAGCAAGCTGTAGAGAACCAAACTCATGATGACAGAGAGGTTGAACTAAGTATGAAGGATTGTGATGTAATGCTTAAGATGATATTACAATTGATGGATATCAGGCCCCAATTAAATACGAAAGAATGTATGCGAAATTCGGGGTGGATAAATAACCTATAAATATCATTCAATTATGAATGATGATGAAACTTATGCAATTTATTGACTCGAGACTACAACATTTGCTACAAAGAAATATAACAAATGCAATAACCTTTTTATAATCAATGTCATCATATAATCAAGCGAGCAAAAAATAAAATCTCAATGCATATAAATGGTGTACAACGAACATTATGGTTAATCACAATCTTCAATCCACCAAGCTACAAATGATGACAAATGATTCACAGGCATCATAAAGGATAGATTCTATATGAGCACATTGATATGCTTATAAACAAGGGTATAAAATGTGTAATCAAAGTGGTAGCATTCCCATCGATATACTTACAATCACAAGTATGAATCATTAAATGAATATTGAAAACCTTCATGCTCATCGAAACACAAATATCAGCAAACTATGCAAGCAAATGCGCCATTGCAACATACAATGAATACAAATGTCCATTGACGATTCAGTCAAAGTGAGAATCAAGAACTTGTTATGCATAAAACAAATTACACAAAGGCGATAACAAGCAATGAGTGTTGTGAGTGCAATAGCATGTCTAATATGAAGGTGGCATTAAGAACACAACAATTTACTGACCATTGTGTAGAAAAGGTTTTCAACAAATATACCTCAGTCGAAAGTCAACATTAAATCACAAGTGCTCATACTGATTTGCATATAGTCAATGTTGGAAGATAGGTTGCAGGAAGATAATAATAGATACAAGTCCCTACAAGTTGTTGTAGAATACCTGTTATACACTCTGCGAGCCATTTATGAGGGAGTATAAGAAAATTAGTGGATGCAATAATTTTCTACAAACATTGGAAGACTATGTACAATGAGTGCGAAAGGAATATGACGAACACATTAATGCTTTGCGGGCAAAATTAAAATAAAGGCAAATGTGTTCAACCCTTACAATCGATCACCATGCATTGTCTAACAAATATAACAATTCATCACAAGCAAAGACATATGATGTATAACAAATGGAAGTGCCCATAGGACTCTTACAAGATACCCGTTGTACATTCTAAATGCTACCAACGAGAAAATGTAGAGGAACAATAGCAAATGTAAATGCCTACGAGAATTGTTAGAAGATTTCCTTTCAAAGCAATCTTCCTATAAAAAGAGAGGCATCAAGCCTGTGGCAAATGCAGTTACCTACAAGCAATGGAAGGATATTTGTTTGTGCATTACAATCTATCTTGCATAAATCAACAAATAGTGTACTACAATATACCTGCATAAAACAACAAGACACGATAATCTATCTGTATAAAACTAAAAAATGATTGAAATACGAAGCTACACCACCGGATCCGTTAGATCTAAGCAAGCAGACATAAGGTGTTTATAAATATTCCAAAAATATCCTCACACATGCATTGTAATATGTATGCACATAGGTACACAAAAGGGCAAGTGCAATCACACACCCGTATGGGACATGACGAGCGTGTTTTGAATACACATGCGAAGTCTAGGGATGCTACACATGTCAATAAATAAACCCAAGTTTGAGATTGATCCTTCTACATTGATAGATAGGAGTCAACACGACTCGAATTATCAAATAGATATACGGTCAGGATGTAGTATCAGATCTGCTTCAGAATCGTCCGGGCCGATTTTGGATCGTCCCGGGACGATTAGTTCAAAAATTGTTCTAGAATCTGTACAGAAGTTACAGGAAAGATTTCCTGTAGGGATCGTCCGGGCCGATCTGGGATCGTCCCGGGACGATCAGAGTATGGCACAAATCAGAGAGTAAGGGTTTTTATCGTCCAAGCAAATTAATTATCGTCTTGAGAAATCGTCCCAGGACGATTAGATTTTGTTCAGATCATCCAGGACGATCGTGCGATCGGCCGGGCCGATCAGAACATTATTTAGCTGAATTCAGTCGTTTTGAAGAGAGAGAAAATCAAAATAAAAATACTAACTTTCTGAGGAGAGAGAAAGTCATGGAAGAAAAGAGAAAAGTTGATTTTTGGGCGACACCGGACCTTTTTTGTCCGTCGAGACAGTTCAAGAAAGTGGTGTACGCAAGGTAAGGCATATTCAGGCCTTCTTCAATTTTCAGAACGGTGAAGTTTGAACGACTTTTCTGTCCGGGTTTCATTTTCGTTAGCGAATTTTGTCCGTATTTGTTGACTGGTTTAGTTTTTACAGCGTAACTTTTGGTATGTTTCTGAAGTGCCGAGTGTGCACGTTTTGATTATTTTCTGGAGATTTTTGACCGGATAGTTTTGATTTGGCGGCATTTTCTGTTGACTGTAAATTTTCACGATGTCTGAAAATATTGTGGCAGTAGAATAAAAGTCTTATAATGTTGTTGTGCATGTTCTGTGGTAATTTGGTAAAATTTTGATTCTGTCAATTTTGTGTAAATTTCGTATACTGCCGTTATACCACCGGATTTTCGTACGATTTCTGAAGTTATCTGGATTTGTTCTGAATTGAATTAATTATTCGTATGCTATTGGGAGCCATAAGGGGAAGGGTGTTGTAAGCACAAGGGAGTTATAAGGGGAAGTTCTGATAAGCTCTGTGAAGTTCTGAAATTTTGTATATCTATTCTGTTCTGGTGCTGTGAGCACAATTGGGAGCTATAAGGGGAAGTTCTGGTGCTGTATACACAAGGGAGCTATAAGGGGAAGTTCTGGTGCTGTATGTACAAGAGAGATATAAGGGGAAGTTCTGAAATCTGGAAGGAAGATCTGTTCTGAAATATTTGTCCTGATTTGATATGAATTTATGATTTCCGTACGATTTTGTCTATTCTGATATGAATTCTGATCTGATATGATTTAATCTGATTTTTTGATTTTTGTACGTTCTGTCAGCTTTGATGTGATGTGATTCTGTTCTGTTTTGATCTATTTTGATCTGTTCTGATCTGTACGATTCTGTTTTGTTATGATATGATCTGATTCTGATTTCCATACGATTCTATCTGTTCTGATTTGATATATGATTCAGCTCTGATTTGATATTTAATCTGTTCTGTTCTGATTTGATTCGTTCTGTTCTGTTATGTCAGTTCTGTATTCTGATTTCTGCGAATTTCTGTCTGATGTGTTTGATGTGGACTATGAGGATTTTGATTGGAGGTTTGATGTCTTGTTGAGCTGTTGTAGCTCATCTTTATTTTCTGCGTGGTTTTCAGGTTCTGGGAAAGGGAAGGAAGTCTTAGATTAGGAGTTCAGAATCTGATCTGTTATAGGTATTTTGTACTTTTGATTTTTTGTATAGTCATGACTTTTCTGTTCTGTTTTTCTTTTTGTCTGAAAGTCATGAGCTGTATTTGTATATGAACAAGATAGATGATTGGTTCCGCTGTATTTTGATGTTTATAATAGCTCTGTGTGTAATGTTTGGAAGAAAGTTCTGAAACAAATTCCAAAGCCAGATCCTGGAATCAGTTCAGTATGTTTGAGCTTGGCCACGACCCGATGCGAGCGGGATCCGTCCCGATCGGGTTGGGTCGTGACACAGGATGTCAACCATAATATCTATTTTATATGTTCATATAAGGCCTACAATGTCTGTGACAAAAGAAATTCATCAACAAAGGTATAAAACCCATGAAACCCGATCCTTTGTGGACAACTCAACTGAGTCGACAAGACTAAGTCAACAAGGCTTAATCAACAAATGAAAATGATCACAAATACCCCGATGATGGTCGTGTTGAATGTAGATCTACCCCGGAGGGGGATTAATTATAAATATTTCAAATGCCTCCTAAATTCTCAAATACCCAACAAAATCTAAAATAAAAAAAATTCAAAATCCAAAAAACCAAATATTTAAAATTAAAATAAACCCATCAAACACTTAAAGCAAAATCCATCCACCCTCCACAACAGTTTGCCGATGTGAACAAATTAAAAAATATTTTAGCTAACAAAGAGCTAATGTCTGATCGAGAAAATCACTAGGATTCATTCTCAAATAATCTCTTTTCAGTAAGAACGTAGCATGTGTCCTCTAACCAGTGATTTTGCCACTAATTAACATTACAGGATAAACGGTTATGACCGGGGCCCTCTAGATCGGGTGGCTTGTCACCAAATGACACCATTAAATTACGTTATAGCTAAAGCTCATTTGCTCCCCAATAAAATCAAATTCTTGATATATGAATCAATAAGATATAATCGATAGGGCACAAAACCCTCTATTAGTTAAGATGGATTTAAATTTATCCCCTCAGACAAACACCCACCTCAAGTCTGTAGGGTACCCTTGGATGAAACAACCTATGGTTGCCGACAAGGGTCCTTCTATCAGGTTAGGTCGACTACCTCATCTGATTAAGTATACAAGGGACCACGATGGCCCGGGATGACGGAACCATGGGATCTTGATCGGGTCTGTCATCCATTCCCCCATCATCCGTTTTAAGTGCAAGATGGAAAAATTTTCAATTTTAAATATCAAACTCTCCACACCTGAGCCCATGATGCTACTTTATGCTAGATAACATGTAATTTCTATGTATCTGATCGACGACTAGCCTTAATTAAAAGTTCTCTCTCGTTATCAAGAGAGGTAACTAATTATAGGGGCTTACACCTATAGGAAACTAGAACTCATATCATAAAGTGTTTGCAAAATGAGAGCAAAATCACTGCGTAGTGTCTTATTTACAAGCCCAATTGTCTTCCGAAAATTTACCCCTGAACTTAATCCATTAAAACTCCCCCGAAAAGGCAGCGAGGGAGGCCGGGGCCAAATTTTCGGAGCCCACATTATTACCCTATAAATTTTAGTTCCAGAAGGCTAGAAGATTTTGAAGACATAATTGATACACCCAAGAATGTGATTTTACTCATGTAGAACATTGATAAATTATAGTTTTTGATAATTAAGCCCGTCTAAAAAAAATCATGTATTGATTAGCATTCAAGTAGATAATACAACTATAATTTCCAAAATAACTTTCCAGTTGATAATACAAGCACCAATAATGAACTATACCCTATAAGAGACTTCTTTTATCAATTTCTCTAGCAAAATCATAATCAACAAAAAAATTAACTCCATCACTATTTCTCCCAAACTACAAATACACATACATAGTACCACACAAGTATCAAAAAATCCATTTAACTATTTTCCAATGTTTTTTACTAATATTTACCCATCTACTAATTGAACTACCTGCATATGATAAATTTGGATGTGAATAAATCACATCATACATGAGAGATCCCATTACACTGCAATATGGAACCTGTGACATATTATCAATCTCATCATCAAATTATGGAGATAACATAGATAAAAGTCTATAATGAACCACTAATACAGTACAAATAAACTTTCAATTCCATATATTAAATCTAATGTAATTTTCCTAGTGTATCTCTTTTTTATTTATATACTATATGGCTTTTCGATCTTTCAAAATCTCCAGGCAAAGTATTTAACTTTCAACTCCTAAATCTTTAATATGAAACTCTTCAGTGAACAATTGACATTTCAACCAAGTAAATCAACCAATTAATTTCCCTAATAATATCTTGACCCCTCTTATTCAAAATATATCATAAAAATATTAAGATAGTAGTATTTTTCCTCGATAAAATCACACCCCTAAAAAAAACGTAGTACAAAGACAACAATCAATATATAAAATTCATATAAACACAATACAATTCTACATTCCAGCATTAAAAAAATATGTCAAAGAAACATCATTCCACATAATAGAAAAGAAACTCGCATAACAAACAAAAATCAGAAGTAAACTTTTTAGAGACTGCGTGAAGAATGACAGTCAAAATGGTGTAATGCCTTGAGACCAGAAACTCATTATTGCTCGCAAAGTACCTAAAAAATGTAGTACAAAGACAACAATCAATGTATAAAATTCATATAAACACAATACTGTTCTACAATCCAGCATTAAAAAAATATGTCAAAAAAATAACATTCCACATAATAGAAAAGAAACTCGCATAGCAAACTAAAATCAGAAGTAAACTTTTTAGAGACTACGTGAAGAATAACAGTCAAAATGGTGTGTAATGCCTTGAGATCAGAAACTCATTATTGCTCGCAAAGTACCTCAAAAAATAAACTAGCATAGAAAACAAAAATCAGAAGAAAACTTTTTAGAGACTGCGTGAAGAATGATAGTCAAAATGGTGTGTAATGCCTTGAGACCAAAAACTAATTATTGCTCGCAAAGTACCTAAAAAAAAACGTAGTACAAAGACAAGAATCAATGTATAAAATTCATATAAACACAATATTGTTCTACATTCCAACATTAAAAAAATATGTCAAAGAAATAACATTCACATAATAGAAAAGAAACTCGCATAGCAAACAAAAATCAGAAGTAAACTATTTAGAGACTGCGTGAAGAATGACAGTCAAAATGGTGTGTAATGCCTTAAGACCAGAAACTCATTATTGCTCGCAAAATACCTAAAAAAAAAAGGTAGTACAAAGTCAATAATCAAAGTATAAAATTCATATAAACACAATATTGTTCTACATTCCAGCATTAAAAAAATATGTCAAATAAACAGGATTCCACATAATAGAAAAGAAACTCGCATAGCAAACAAAAATCAGAAGTAAACTTTTTAGAGACTGCGTAAAGAATGACAGTAAAAATGGTGTAATGCCTTGAGACCAGAAACTCATTATTGCTCGCAAAGTACCTAAAAAAAATGTAGTACAAAGACAAAAATCAATGTATAAAATTCATATAAATACAATACTGTTCTACATTCGAGCATTAAAAAAATATGTCAAAGAAACAACATTCCACATAATAGAAAAGAAACTCGCATAGCAAACAAAAATCAGAAGTAAACTTTTTAGAGACTGCGTGAAGAATAACAGTCAAATGGTGTGTAATGACTTGAGACCAGAAACTCATTATTGCTCGCAAAGTACCTCAAAAAATAAACTCGTATAGCAAACAAAAATAAGAAGAAAACTTTTTAGATACTGCGTGAATAATGACAGTCAAAATGGTGTGTAATGCCTTAAAACCAGAAACTCATTATTGCTCGCAAAGTACCTAAAAAAAAAATGTAGTACAAAGTCAATAATCAAAGTATAAAATTCATATAAACGCAATACTGTTCTACATTCCAGCATTAAAAAAATATGTCAAATAAATAGCATTCCACATAATAGAAAATAAACTCGCATAGCTAACAAAAATAAGAAGTAAAATTTTTAGAGACTGCGTAAATAATGACAGTCAAAATGGTGTAATGCCTTGAGACCAGAAACTCATTATTGATCGCAAAGTACCTCAAAAATAAACGTAGTACAAAGTCAATAATCAAAGTATAAAATTCATATAAACGCAATACTGTTCTACATTCCAGCATTAAAAAAATACGTCAAAGAAACAACATTCCACATAACAGAAAAGAAACTAGCATAGCAAACAAAAATCAGAAGTAAACTTTTTAGAGACTGCGTGAAGAATAACAGTCAAAATGGTGTGTAATGCCTTGAGA